>NC_084975.1:30131174-30216174 GCF_963691925.1 Scomber scombrus | reverse complement strand
AGATGACTACGAACCTAATGTGTATCTGTCAAATTGATGGACCTGAAAAAATAACTAAATGATTACATAGTTGTGGAGCCTGAGTCCATAAAGTTTACAATATGCTTTTGAACATTGTAGACCTATAACTAAATACAAAATGTTATCAACATGCCAGGCTAGCAATTCATAATGGTACAGTGTTTCCATATGGCGACATACACATTTTAACGATTTTCTATTATTTAATGAGCAAGTACAGTGCAATAAACTACAAAATAATGAACTTAACTCACCTATTATCGAATATATATTTTTTTACCCGTTGAAAAATGTCAATAAATCACTTTTTTTGATGATTTTTGAGGAGTAAAATGGCGAGGCTCCTCCCTGTGATGACATCTGCAGAAAAGGGTTACAAAATGGCATCCAGGAAGTCATGTGACAAATTTAAACACTGCAATTGGTTTACTTAGAATCCCCACCTCTCTTTTAATACATTGCATCATAACTGGGGATGTATTGTCTGTGTGTAGAAGGCTTAAAATGGGTTTGTTGCCAAATGGCAACGTCATACCGTAGAGGGTTAACCCAATTGCAATTCTAAAGAACACTGATAAAATCAATATTAAGACCTAAACATATTTATTATACACATTTACACATCGTCTGCATATCAGAAGTGTAACAGTATTTACATCTGAAACATGTTTAGGCTTACATCGAGCAAAGGCTTATATTTCCACCTGTTAAATCTACATATCTACATATTTCACTCAATGATAACATTCTATTTACATTCCATTAAATATTTGAGTCTTTCAACATAGAAATGCACCGTCCAACTCTATGGTAGGGCTGCCACAATGTCAGATTTTCACTACATAATTATTGTGACCTAAAGAATTCATGATATATAGAAAAATTGAAAAAAAAGAAATGCTATCAGTTAATCATCATTAAGTTTGCTTATTGGGTTTTATCTCTTTCTGGCCAATAAATTACACAATGAATGAATGCACGGAGGTGGAGAGAGAGTCTATAATCATAACTGTACAAAGACATACAAAAATAACAATTACAGTGTATGGATAGTGAAAAGGCAACCAGATGAACTGATAAACAAAAGATCCACAAGGTGTGTTTATGTGCGTGCATCCAAGTGGTAGTGTGGTTGGGTTATAGGGTAAGGGGGAGACAAAGTGAGAAAGGAAAGAAACTGAAATTATTGAGGAGGTGCTGGATTATTTATACAATATTATCATATGTGTATTATTAACATGATATCAATGTTTCATTTTAAAAATTTCATTTTTACATTTTTAAATATATATATGTATATAACAACACCCCTGCTCTATGGAGGTAGATGGCAGTAGCCCCCAGTACTGGAAGCTGCCCTGTAAGTCCATTGCCCTCTCATGGGATCAACCCCTTAAAATCAAATTATTCTTGTTTCCTATCATCTGCTCACATCTAGTGAAAATTACATTACACATGATGTGCAGTCTAAGATCTGCTCGCAAAGGTTACATTTTGCAATATGAATGTCACACTACATCCTGCATTGGCACAGGATGTTGGCTTTGGACATCTTCATCTACTATGATTCTGAACAGATATGCACAAATATATTTTACATTTTTTTGTCTGTATCTATGTATGCATAATGCTCATTGTGACACAGTCTTTTGCACTGAACAACTGTGTAAACAGTCTCTTTGCAGTTTCTGGTGACGTTTGGCTCTCTCACACTATCATATGCCTTGATAGAGAGGAGGGAAAGAGCAAATAGAGTGGAGGGAAGAGAAATCTGAGGTAAAGCAGAGGGAAGCGCAATGAGAATTGGCTGTGCTCCCCACCAAAACCATGGCAACCCATCAGCGTTACCTTGAACCAAACAAGATGGGTGCCAAATTTTTAAAGACACACTGTATTAATTCCTCTAAATGACTGTGCTCAAACGTAGCAAATAGAAAAATGAGAGAAAAAAGTACTGAACAGTAGTTGAAGCACTTTGAATGCCAGAAATGATTAATGACTGTCATTTCACTCTCTCTAGGTCATATACAGAATATGATTAACTATCGTATGTTGCTTTTAGTCAACAGCAATATAAGAAAGTGTCGAAGTGCAAGATGCAATTCTTTGTGCCCCTATGCAAAACATTAGAAACAACATCGGTCATCAGATTCACTGCTGCCAAATCTGATTGTTGTTCCTTTTAAATTGCTGCTGCCATTCTCAATTAACATGCATGCCACTGAAACAGTTGCATGGAGCTGTTTAGTTAAAGTTTGTGATGTTAATTGAAAAAAATGTAGAAGGAAGAGTTAACTAAAATCAGCCTGTAGAGATACACTGATAACCTTTTTGTCCGGCTGTGGGGCACAGCATTATATCGTCTGCATATATAGATACTACATATACTATGTTTTGTTTCATTTCTAGCGTCAGTGGGATCAATTCCAGTTTCAGTTTCTGTCTTCTACGTTGTACCCATTTCATCAAATAGTAGAACTGCCTGTGTAATAAACACTCTCACATCTTAGTGAAGGCAATCTTTGTTTCTACATCGCTATTGTTGTGTCATGTGCACTCAAATAATGAACATACACGTTGCGGGGGTAAAAAGGTTGAGAATCATTACTATAAGTTAAGAAAAGAAGAGCAGTTAAAAGTAGTTTTGTTGAGTAATAATAATGTAATGTGATTTTATTAAGACAGGGACAGTGCACAGTAAAACATTAACCTTGTATAAAACAAGGAGAGATGCATTGTACCAAGTTTTAGCAAAATTGGTATTTTCTGCCTGTAGTGGTTTAGTGGTCATGAAAATGTATTCAGATTTGGCCTATTCATGATGCATTCACCTCATAAATACGAGCTGTTTAATAATAAAGCATGTTGGTATCCATATTGGCAATTCAGGCCCTGTATCAGGTCAAAACCACATTTAGCAATATCACCCACCTCTATAGGATGTCCCTATTCTTCACCCCTACCTACAAAGCTCTGATTGGCTCAGTTGTTTTTCCAGTCATTAACAGCTGTTCATGAGTGCAACACCAGATCCTTTCTAATTGCTAAAAAAATAATCTGTTGTACAAACATACAAGTAACCTATATCAAGCCACCTTATAAAACAAAAGGAAATTTGTATCTTGGGTTTGACAGTTGTAAGTTTTTTATCAGGTAAGTTAGAGAAAAAAATATTAAGCTACAGATAATGTTATCAGTCTGTGCGGAGTTTACTGTAGATGTCAATAAGTATATGAGAGTCATTAAGTAACAAGTTGCTTTTGCAGCTGTAAAATATCATGCTCAGTACATACTGTATCTTGGTCACAACTTGTGATACTAAAAGGCTATTTTCACAACCATCCACGCAATGTTTGTCTGTTCTCACTGAAAATCTCAAAAAGTGAGGTGTACCTATGAGTATGGTTTCTAGCATCACAACTAGTTTGGAGCTAATAGTGGTTCAGTATTGAAATTACATTAGTATCAAAACCTACCTGTTTAGCCTAGCTTCACATTAAGAATTGTTTATAGTCTTTTAATTTTATTTTTATTTTGATGTTTAAGTTGTTAATTAAATAATTAAAATTGTTCTACTTTATTTTGTTATTTTATTATCATTATTATTATGATTATCATTCTATAAGTTTTATGTTCTTTTGTTCTTTTGTCTTTTAAAATCTTTTTAATCTTTCTCGTTTTTGTATGTTTAGATTCTGACATTTTTAATTTAAAATTTTTACTTTTTATGGAAATATAATTTGAGATAGAAATTATTATTAATTAGAATATTTAATATACATCTTAAAATAACTCTTTAAACAAAATAATTATGGGTTTATATATCATTATCAGATGTTTAAATTCTCAAATACCAGTATGGGTATCAGCTTCAAAAGAAAGCATCTCCTCAGACGATAAAATGAGATTAAAAATCTAACGGTGATCATTAAATGAGATTCATATTGAGTTTTTTCATGAGAAGACTAGGACTTAATTCTTTCAAGTGAAATGAGTTGGACTTTAATGCCTAGAATGGCCAGTCACAGTTTGACAGTTGTGATTGTGCAAAAACTGAGTGCTAACAATAGAGATAAACAGTGAGGAAAAGACAGCAATAGTTAAGTATTAGCCCACAATTTGCACACAAATACTACATCAAAATAGTCCTGCACCTCAGACTCCCCATACAGACTGAACCGGACAAACAAACAGGTTAATAAATGGGTATAATTAGCTGTGCTGATCAATAAGACTTTAAATGAAACACACTCATCACTGTAACCCCCTCAGCTCACAACCTATCCCCAGTGCTGCCTGACAACATGGTAGAAATGTATAACACTGTGTTTAGTGAGTGTGTGTCGGAGTGTTTGTGTGTTTCCCCAGTGGAGACATGGGAGACATGGGAGACCTGGAGCGCTATTAGCCGGGGTCACAGGGAGCACTTAACACTGACAAAGACAGAAAGAAGGCACACGAGGAGAGGCGCAAGTGTGTGTTTGTTGGGCTGCAGTGAGATTTTAATGTATTTGTCAAGGCCAAGGTTTATTCCATCATTAATACTGCTGTGATGATTCCTTGGCCTGCTGGGAGGAAGGTGTTATATACTCTGGTTATCAAGGGTTGGCACCTACCAGGGCTCTACACTGTGAGTATTTCACTCGCATTTGCCCCTTAAAAATAGATGTTTGCAAACCAGAAAAATCATTTACAAGCACAGTGTGCAAGTAAAGATTACAACACAATCTTTTTCCTTCCACTGCTAATCGGATATAAAATATAAATATCTGCTAACTGTAGCCTCAGTTTGTGCCTGACACACAGAGCTGTTAGTAGCATTGATAATCACATGGCAGCAACTCAGTGCATTTAGGCATGTACACTTTTAAGACGGCTTGCTGAAGTTCAAACCGAGCATCAGAATAAGGAAAAAGGTGATTTAAGTGACTTTGAACGTGGTTGTTGGTTCAAATCATCTCCAACTGGTTTCTTGAACATGACAGTGAGTTTACCGTACTCAACGACCTCCACAGTCACCAGATCTCAATCTAATAGAGCACCTTTGGGAATGTGGTGGAACAGGAGATTCGCATCATGGATATGCAGCTGACAAATGTGCAGCAACTGCGTGATGCTATCATGTCAATATGGATCAAAATCTCTGAGGAATGTTTCCAGCACCATGCAGAATCTATACCACAAAGAATTAAGGCAGTTATGAAGGTAAAAGGAGGTCCAACCCGGTACTAGCCAGGTGAACCTAATAAAGTGGCCTGTGAGTGTATTCAGAGCTTTACACGATATTCAGGTCTGATGACAGAACATTGACATGATAAACAGCAGGGCTGTGGCTACATACTTACACTCCCTCTCAGACACACACACACTCTCTCTCTCACACACACACACACACACACACACACACACACACACACACAGTCTCACAACAGCTTCTCATGGCTGCTTACTTTGCTTGCATTTTTTTTTTAAATTGTCCTTTACAGTCGACGTCCATCTGACTGTCACCAGTCTGTTCAGTGTCTCCATAAATTGGAGGAGGGTAGGGACGCTCTGGTAGTGGTGACTCAAAGTAGCTCGATTCAATTAATGTTGATTGTCTAATGGCGCTTTTCCACTACACAGTTCCAGCACGACTCGGCTCGGCTCGACTCGTTTTTTTTTTGCGTGTCCACTAGGGATAGTACCTGGTACCTGGTACTTTTTTAGTACCTGCTCTGGTGAGGTTCCAAGCAAGCCGAGCCGATACTAAATGTGACATCAACAGACTGCCGGCCACTGATTGATCAGAAAAGTTGTCGCTTGAAGAGTCATGAGCCGTCCCACACAAGAATCAAACCCAGCATTTTGAAATACCGGCAACAGCGATACAGCTATACGGCTCAATTTTCTTGCTTTGTGTGTGACAAAAAGCCACATACAGCAGCAAGTACACCACTGCCTCGATGTCCTCCATGTGTTTTGGGTTGAGTAGGCACTTTTTTGTAATGGAAAAGGTCTGTTCTGGAACCGTACTGAGGCGAGGCGAGCCGAGGCGAGGCGAGTCGTGCTGGAACTGTGTAGTGGAAAAGCGCCATAATAGATGTATTGACTAATCTTTACACCTGTGGTTTTAAAAAGAACAGTGAGGACTGTTCCTGATTAATGAATTAACTTGTTGACTGTGGTCCAATACAGAAAATGTGAATGATAGTTTAGTTCCTGTTCTCTCATTGAAACTACCCTTAGAGAAAAATGGGGTTCTGTCAGAATACACATCTTGCATCGGGCTGCCCTCAGTGTATTTAAATGTGGGTCTGTTTGACAAAGACCCAAGCACACCCACACACAGTGTAGCACAGCAGAAGCGGCAGCTGGTGGTACACTGAGGAGAAGTTGGCCAATTACTGAATCGAACAGTTTTCACTGTGCTCCTAAATTTCTTTGTGTGCTTCTAATTTAGGAGCCTATGTACTTCTTGGAAAAAAGTTGGCATTGAGCCCTGCCTACAGGTGTTTGATTTTCTATGGTCATTAATGGACCACACCTGGAACCACTCTCACTGCTACAGACTTTTGTCTCGTTCAAATAGAACTTGGGTAATCGTATTTTTGGCATAGGAAGTCAAGTTTGCAGTATGCTTGTCATTAGTGCCCGACCGATTTATCGGTTTGTCGATAGTATCGGCCAATATGAACCTTTCACAGATATATTGGTATTGGCGCACATGTTTTCCGATATCTGCAAATATGAAAACTTTTTACAGAACATATAATGCAAACATTGATGCTTGGGGTGATTTAGACATGGTGTCATTATGTAGTTTGTCCAGCAGAGCGCGCTTTGACTTCATTGTTCACAATACTGTCTGTAGCATGAGGAACGGAGTTAGCATCAGAGCTCACGGTAGTTCAGATCAAGCTGTGTCTCTAAAATAAGTTGCCAACGAGTTTGTGAAACAAGTTAACAAGTTAAAAAACAATGATCCTGTCATTTCCCCTTTTTAATATAACTAATATACCATTAGGTCCATCCCTGACAACATGTCACTGATGCTTTTCACATGTTTGCTATATTGGCAGCTAGTTGGTCAGTACAGTCAGTAATGTAGCAGACTGAAAGATTAACAACAGAGCAGCTCAGCAGACAGTGCGGTGGTGGACTGAGTCTGTTCACTGTTGATTTCACGCTACGTTGTGACCTAGCTGATGAAATGCAATGCTGGAAAGTAAATAAACAATGTCCCCATCTCTCACTGACAAGAGCTCATCATACTCGTTGGCGACATTACCCTTTAGCCACATTAGCTAGCCAGCTCGTTACATTTACAAAAATTAAAATTTCAATGTCTGTTTTTCCACTGTTGAAAGTTTCCCCTGAACATGTGTAACAGAATAACGTTACTAATGATCATCACCTCTTCACTTCACGCTGTTTGATGTCTGATTTTTTTTTTGCTATTTTATTTTTTATTTATTCTGTTTTGTTAATTTCTAGAAATGCTTAACAATGTTAGATATATTTCATTAGTTACTTGTTTAATAAAGCA
Organism: Scomber scombrus; assembly: GCF_963691925.1. NCBI lineage: Eukaryota > Metazoa > Chordata > Actinopteri > Scombriformes > Scombridae > Scomber > Scomber scombrus. The sequence continues at coordinate 30,208,625 of NC_084975.1, read as the reverse complement.
GCCTCATAAGCGCAAAATCAGTGAACAATCCACATAGAGAAGGTCTATTTTCATTACAGTTCAAAAAAATCATTATATCGGCCACCATATCAGTTATCTGTGAATTTTTCAGTTTCAAAAGTATCGGTTTAAAAAATCCCAGATCAGTCAGGCTCTACTTGGCATTGACATGGTTAAGTCATGGGAAGACTGTTGCTGTGCACGACATCTTGTTTAATTTTTTGTGCAATTTGATGTCAGCATGCGTCGCAACTCATGCTTTCACTTCTTAGAAACTTCACTATCAGAAGCTGGATTTGCCATTAACTTCCATCGAGAAATCAGTTCTTGACATTTTCATCAAGAAATGGCTTTTCAGTGCACAGTTTGATAAGCTGAAATGAAGGAAGCAAGTTAATCACCTTTGCCATTCAACATCATTGTGGTGTCTATTTTCAGAACTGAAGCAAACCTTCATAAGCATGAACACCTCCAAGTAACTTTGAAAAAAACATACTTGTGATATTAAGTCACACACTGTTGTTTTTTTGTTGTGTTTTTTTGCATTTTCTTCTTAAGCAGATTGATATGACAAGGCAAATCTGTCTTATCAAGTAGGCTTGGGTGGTATTATGATATTACTGTATACTGGGGTATTTTGAAACCCCAAATGTATAATTTTCAATACCGTCAAAAATAATAACAATGATTTAATTCTGCAAGCTTTATTTCCACAAGCTGGTCGCTCCAAAGCCAATGAGCCCTTTAGCCTTGATTTTGTAACAGCCAGAAGAGCCACACCTGAGGACCTAAGGCTTCAGAATGGCTCATATGGGGTCAAGATTTCTGCCATATAGCTTGGAGCCAGACCCAGATGTGCTTGAAAAGTCATCAGTAAAATCTTAAAATCAGTTCTAAAACGAAATGGGAGCCAATTGAGGGAAGCTAGGATTGGGGTGATGTAATGTCGTCTGTTAAAACCAGTAAGACGCCGAGCTGCTGGGTTCAGAACTAGTTGGAGGTAAGAGAGAGACTTTTGTGTTGAGAAAGGAGGGAGTGAGAATAATCTAGCCTGGAGAAAATGAGTCTAGAGAAGGTTCTTATTTGCAGGGCAAGACTGGACAACTTTTTTGATTTGTGGATCAAAACTTAAGTCTGAAGTGAATAGTTCTCATAGATTTCTGGCAGTGGGGTCCATGTTGGTGGACAGGGGACCAAGACCGATGGGATTTTTCACATTTGCAGGACTGAACAGTATGATTTATGTTTTAAAATTGATTGACATAACTGACACAATTTACAGCAGGAGATTAGGCTTCTTGGGTAACTGGGTCACAGGGGAAGGTACATCTGTATGTCATCTGCGTAGCAATGAAAATAAGTATTGTGTCATTTGATGATCTGGCCTAGTGGGAGCATGTAAATGGAGAATACAATTGGACTTAAAATTGAACCTTATGGTACACCACATCTAGGTTAGGTGTAGTTACTGATGGTGCCGAAAAGGTTCTTTCTAAAAGGTATGAATAAAACCAATCAAGTGCAGTGTCCTTGATGCCCACCCAGGTCTTAGTCAACTAAAATAATATAAAAAATAGTGTAAAAATACAGATGCTCCTATTTATATTAAACTGATAAAGATATGCTGTAATGAGGTGATGTCCATCAGAGGTAAGTCTCTACTGGTGTAACAGGCAGCTGAGCTGCTGATAATGGATTTGAAAATACCTTGAAAGCAACTGCCACAACTGTAACCTCACATGTTTTTATTTTTTTTCAGGAGGCTAGACCCTTCTTGTTTTACACTTCAATGTGTGTGTAATGAATGTTTCTCTGGTCCAGTCTGGCAGCTCTGGAGGATTCCAATCGCCATACCATATGTCCCGGTGAAATGTCAGGAAGGTACCACCAAAGACTATAAAAAAAGTTGTCCTGTCCCTGATCCAAGTCCCTCTAATATTGGGTACTTCCAATACATACATTTGCATGACACACATTATTTTCAACCAGTTTCATCCAAAAACTGAAGGTCTTGGTTCAAAACTATTAAATCAATCATCTTAAATCATTCTTATGCTATAAATTAAGTTTTTTTACTAGAGAATGTGACTCATGAAATTGTTATGAGCTATGGTCAGTGCCGGCTAAAAATAAGAAGCTGCTTGCTGAATGTTTTGCACATTGCTATTGTTTATCGATGAGAAACATGAGAGTTGGAGTTTAGCACATTTTTCACAACGCTGCAATTTTCACTGCCATACACGAGTGAAATGCTTACATTGTAGGCTGGTGTCAAGTTGTGGACAAAACACACTACAGTACAGTAATTAAAGGAGTGGCATTTGATAAGCATTATTTTAGCTAATACCTACAAAGGAGGCATTACAGACAAATATTTTTCAGTCTCATGTTATCAAGACATTTGCTTACACTTCGGCTTCTAAACCAGCCAAATAAAAACTCACTCACTTCACTGGAGCTGCACTCTGAGACATCTTTTAAGGATTAAATTGTTTTTCTTCAGACATAAGGACATGATTGTATATTGGGGTGTGGGTTCTGTCAAAGCCCCTCTGAGTGCACAGCAGCCGAACAGATCCAATGCAGACAGTGCTGAGTGCTGCAACATATGTGCCGCTTTCTCCATGTTGATTTCATAGACGTGGTGTTAGTTTTCCTTCCAGGCGCCTGCTGACGTCATTTGATTGATTTTCAACTCTGTTCAATGGTGTGCTGATCAATGCTATCAGCCATACAAAGCACATGATACGCATGATGTCAACGGTCTATGGTATTGTAGTGGAAAATTGCTTGATCACTCAATAAATACACAAAGAGAGCATTTTCAGATTTTGAAATATTATAATAAATAATATAATCAGAAGTATAATGCAAAGAGAAAAAGAACCCACCATCTGGCGATTTGGCATTCAGCCAGTTCTTAAGTACCAATGCACAGACTCAAAAATATCCACAGCTAACCTTAAACATTAGTGAACAACAGTCAGATAGAAACAAGGGTCAAGAGTTCAACTGGTCTAGGTGTAAGATTTCTTCCCAAACGTGATACCAAACTGACACACAGGTGTGGCCCAAAGCATCACTGGATGACAAAGTGACGTTGCAATCGCACTGGCTTTAAAAAGAAACAGCACTGTCTTTTAAAGAGTTGTCAGATCAACACGTTAGAGACATAAATTTACACAACTATGACTTGTCTTACCACTGCCTCAGACAAAAGTACAACAACATAAACTGTTAAACAGAGGCTAAATAATGTATATACAATCAATTATCGCATTTTACACAGCAAGGAGCTAAGTTTAAAATAGAACCAGCATAGGTATAGTACAGTGGTCTCCAACCCTGCTCCTGGAGAGCTACTGCCCTGCATGTTTTAGGTATCTCTCCACTCTAACACACCTGATTCTAATTATTAACTCGTTATCAAGCAGCTGAAGCTTGTCAAGGGCTTGAAAACGGGTTAATAATTAGTATCAGGTGTGTTAGAGTGGAGAGATACCTAAAACATGTTTCTCTCCAGATGCAGGGTTGGAGACCATTGGTATAGTAGGTTTTTGGGACAGGTGTTGAATGACAGACTAACACTGATGACTTAGTTTGAGAACATTTGTCAAAAATATAATATATACAAGAAATACATCAAATGATAACCACTATTTACATCTATCTCACAGTATATTGACAGGGTTTGACATAACAAATGGCATGTAACACCAGTACTTACAAGGCATTATGAAAATCCAACATTGTAACATTACAGGTATGACCGAAAATAAGGAAAAGCCTAATAGGTCCCCTTTAATCTCTGTACAGGCCTTGACTACTTACCTGGAAAGCTTGAAATCTCAGCAACCAATAGAGGTTAATGTGGATTGACTGACTCTGATGAACAGCATGTACAACCCAGAGTCATGTTTTGCAATAATATATTAAAACACTACTGATTATTCTTTCAAATTCTCACTATCATTGTTGATACCTTCGTTTTTTGTGTGTTCTGTGTTACACATTGTGTGAAAAACATGTCACAAGCAAATCCCACAACAATTTAAATTGAACAAGTGTTGTCCTTAGTGTGTTGAAGGTGGACCTTTGCTTTTATGGTATGGCTATCCATAATATTTGCTGCTAACCTCAGCACATACATGTACTTCAAGTCTCAGAACAGTGACGCAGTGCTGGAAATTAAAAAAAGAGATGACACTGCAATCCAAGCACATGTCAATGTCCTAAGAATGCTTCACGTGGTGTATTTTTATTGACGTTACATCAAGTAATGTGTTCCTTCCTAGTCAAATACACATTGTAGTTGGAGATCTTTTGAGATTACATTGGTGTGCAGAGAGAGGAAAGTGTCAAAATGAATGAGCTAACCTGGGGACATAAAAAAAAATACATGGCAGGTTATTTCTTGCTATTGAGCTATGACACAACAAAGTAAGCGTGGTGTACCCTACCTGTCACCCAAAGGGATAAACCCCCCACCCCCAAACACACACACACTCACATGATAAGCAGGTAGGTAAAAGGCTAGAATTGAGATTTCAGCCATATACAGTAGATAGCATTTATTCCCGAGGAGCAATAGATGGGTTTTGAGGAAGTATGTGCAGCAGGGGGTAGAAAAAACTTGTCACAGTGTCAGGACAGTTGTACATGGACATTTTCAGTATTTAGGGCTTTGCTGAAAACTTCTAAAGCTACTTGTTAAGGGCAAATGTGTATGTGGCACACAAGTACCCGCTCATGTTGATAGACAGCTCAGTTTACATGAAATGACGCATGGAATTCCATTTATTAGAAATATCACCGATATATTTATAATAATCCTCATCAACACTACACAAAATTCTTGCTTTTTGCATGTTGCACAATTTAAGCATGGACGCCCCCTCATTCTGGATACTACAAACTGTATGAACTCATCTGCTGTTCACCATTAAAATATACCAAGCATGATGGCATGTGTTATGTTGAAACTCTCACATTAGATGCTACAATATGTGCAGGCAAAACTTCACTCACTCTGTGCATCTGTCAAAGATTTTGATCCATCAGCATGACGAATGGTAATTTCGGTTTGTTGGACGGTCCATGTAGTTTACATTTTTTAGTGAAATATCTCAACAAGTATTGGATGGATTGTCATAAAAGTTTGTGCAGATATTCATGGTACCCAGAAGATGAATCCTACATATTTGTAGATGATCTCCCAACCTTTCATCCAGCACCACCAACAGGTCAAAATGTTAAATTATTGAGTAAAATATCTCATTAATTATTTGATGGATTGCCATGACATTTTGTACACCATTCATGGTCCCTAAAGGATGAATCCTAGTGACTTCGGCAGTTGTTTGTTCAGGTTGGACGGTCCACACTGAATTTTCTTTTAGCATCACCAAGAGGTCTACATTTTTTGGTGAAATACTTCAATAAGTATTGGATGGACTGCCATAAAAGTTGGTGTAGATATTCATGGTGCCCAGAAGATGAATCCTACACATTTGTAGTTGATCTCCCAACCTTGCATCTAGCGTCACCAACTGTTCAAAAATTTAAATTATCAAGTGAAGTATCTCAATAACTATTAGATGGTTTGCCATGACATTTGTAAACCATTCATAGTCCCCAAAGGATGAATCCTATTGACTCTGGAAATCCCCTGACTGTACTTATAGTGCCACCATGAAGTTGGCATTTTTGGCTTTTGGTGAAATCTCTTGACAACTCCTACCTTATTGAATCCCGGGCTCTGACGAGATCACTTCATGTTAATGCAAATATTGCGCTCATCTCTTCGGTATGTGGAAATGATTATTGATTGCTTTTTATTGTCCTGCATTTGTGTACATCTCAGTGACGTTGCTCAGAAACCCATCCATATGATACCATTGTATAGGGTGCTGTACTAATAACACAGATGTGGTTTCTCATCATTGGGCTCTTTACATAATAACACACAAAAGAACTTGGAAAAAGAGGCAATTTGATTAGTGGGAGTAAGAAAAAATACAAAAATGCGAATGGATGGATACACTGCTGTCCAGGAAAGGGTGGCACTGAGATACAGTAAATAAAAAGAAAACAACAGAGAGGGTGAATGATTGAGACAAAGCGGAGGTAAAGCAGAACAGAGGGACAAAAAGCATGGATGAAGAGAGGGTGGTGAGGAAGCGGAGGGATAGAAGAGGATGAGGAGGAGAGGTGGTGATGTTAGGGGGTTTGGGATGGGGAGGGAGAGAGCTGTCGAGGCCAGAAAAACAAGCGGCGAATAAACAGATCGAAGGAGATAGGAGAGGAAAACAGGCTGAGAGGGAGGGACAGGCACGGAGGGCTGGAGGCAAACTCAGCATGAGCTGGAGAGAGGAGACAGTGACAGACACGGGGAAGAAATAAACGGGTGGGGAGAAAAAAAGAGAAAAGCAGCAAATAGAGGAGAAAAATAAACAAAAGAATAAGATGAACACACAAGAAGATGATAAAAAGCAAGACCCCTTCCCACCCCTAAAAAGTCATGTTATGGGTTAACATATATAAAATTCCTTCTGTGAAAGTTTGTCTCTATAAATCAGTGATATTTGATAATAAGACTGCATTTAACAAAGTCAGGCCAGAACACATCTGTTACCAAAACCTACCTGATGTTGCCGCCTCATCGTGTCAGCCTATGGTAAAGGGTTGTGTTAAAGACTAACAGAGGCAAGAGAAGGACGTATAAAGAAAACAAAGAGAGAAGCAGGGAAGAGAAAACGCCACATTAACGTAAGACCAGCTTCAAAATCAAAATCGTCATGAAAGGCAGAAACAGAGAGACATAAAGGCTGAGACAGAGGATGAGGCAGACGATCAAGGTGATGAACAGAGAGGAACAGAATGATAGACAAAAGGGAGAAGAAAAAAAAAAAAGCAGGAGAGATGGTTGAATTGGCTGTCAGAGCTCTCCTGTCTTTATTACTTTTTCTATAGAGCTGTTTGGATGGAACAAAGGGAGAGTGTGTCTTCAATGCGAGTGGGTCCTGGGTGCCCAAGGCTACCACAAGCCTTGCCTCTGTGTGTGTGTGTGTGTGTGTGTGTGTGTGTGTACTTTCTGCACACACAAAAGACGCTTACCTGTACACACACACAGGAACAGGGTGCTCAATGCTTGCCGATGCAGTCTTTTCATTGTAGCCCAAGGCTCAACCTTCAGCTAACATAAGAGAAGCACAAGGCCAACTGTACTGAATAGAAGATACACACACTCGCACTCACACATACAAACATGTTCATCCTACGCCTCCTCTCCATTACTCCCTCCCTCTCTATCTTTCCTTCTCAGTTTTTAGTATTTTTCTGTTATGTCATTCTTTTATCTATCTATCTATCTATCTATCTATCTATCTATCTATCTATCTATCTATCTATCTATCTATCTATCTATCTATCTATCTATCTATCTATCTATCTATCTATCTATCTATCTATCCATCCATCCATCCATCCATCCATCCATCCATCCATCCATCCATCCATCCATCCATCTCGTTTTTAGATTTCCATTCGGATTAAAGAAATAAGATATAACCTGTTAACCCTCCTGTTGTCCTCAGGTCAATTTAGACCTGGGAGGTCTAATTTAATTTAAATGTTAAACCTGTGGTAATAAATTGGAATTAAGTTGGCTAAAAAGGTCCAACACAGAACTAATCTGGGTCCCTTTTGACCCAGGAGGACAAAAGTTGCATGGTCAACAGGAAGACAACAGGAGGGCTAATTGGTGACGAACTTTGGACAGAGCCACGCTTGTTTCATCCAGTCTACTTCCAATGTAAAAATGCTGTTGTTAAGATAATTAGCTGACTGAGCATTTGAACTGTGATGCTGCCAGCTGCTGTCACACACTGCCAGTGAGTGTACCTTTCACTATATTCTGACATTTAATGATCTAAATGATCAATTAAGAAAATAATCAGCAGATTGGTCAATAGCAACCCTAGTTTTTTGTTTGTTTTTTACTGCTCCCATAACAGCCAGTAAGGTTCTTTCAAATTAAATGTATGCTATTTCCTTAATTTCTATGCAATGGTTATGGACTGTGAATTGAGTTTGACTCAAGCTGTTTGTTCTCCATTGTTACTACCTCTGTGTTTCCACATAGTTTTCTCTCCACTCTACTCTACATCTGTTAGCTACTGTGTTTATCTCCTGTGTGCCAACACTGCAAACTAAAAAGAAAAGAAATGTAGTCAATTCCTAACCTTGCCTGTTCCGAACACAGTTAACAGCGATCAATCCATTTTGTTTTTGCTGTTGAATGTCACCGCTCTAGTAAACAAATATTCCATCTTTCAAAATGTAATTATTACAAGCCATTGAGTCTTTTCATAACAGAATCACTGCAAGGTCAAAGTAAAACCTCACTGCTAGTTGAGGTCCCGATTACTCACACTTAGGATCATTCAGATTATTTTAGCAGGTGGTCGATCAATCAGTCACAAAACTGAATAGAAATTGCTTTTGACAATTCTTTTTAGCATTTTAACTAAGAATGACTTTTATTTTTTCTTTTATTCTGATTTATTGATTTTGTAGGATCATCTGATTTAAAAGTAGCCAAAATGTAAATGCTCAATTTTAATGTCTAGTAACATATTTGGCTATCATAATGAACAATAAACCTGTTGTCTATCTGGTCTAATACAGCATGTATCAGAATGTTTTACAGTTAGAAATGGAATCATATAGAACAGGGATCCTCAAAACGGCGGACTCCGGTCCGCATCCGGACCGCGGGACAACTATCTGCGGACCCTGGTCTAATCTTAAAAAAAGAAAAATCTTGCATAAAATATTATTATTATTAAATGCGAGTGTTCGCGCGAGTCGGAATTATCCGTTTTATCGCTGGTATGGATATGTGACTCCCAGTCCTTCACCGTGTGTATTTTGGTCTCCATGCCAACAATGCACTGATAGGCTGTGACTTGTTGGGCAAGCGCAGTTGCAGCGCGACCAAGCGCGGAGTTCCGGTCCTCTGAAATGAGGCCAACGCGGAAGTAACTTAAAACTGCATTCTATCAAAAGGCCACCAGGGGGCGACCGTTTTGGTGTCAAAAGGACTTCCGTCTCTATACAAGTCAATGGAGAATTCACCAACTTCTCACTTGATTTCTAACCTCAGTAAACGTTTTCAAAATGTGTTTATGGTCTCAATCGCTAGTTTAAAGCCTTCTTCAATGCAGTATGATGTTCATTTGTGAAATTTTGGCCTCCCTGATTTTATATGTGACGATAAAACAGGGTATGCATTAGGGCGTGGCTACTTCGTGATTGACAGGTTGATTGGTTCACAGGTTCAGGAGGGCACCTCATGCTCCTCCTGATGCCCATATAAGTAGAATCCGTGTTTTTATTTTTCCCAGCATGCACCTGAGATTTTCAAGATGGCGCTGCTCAGATCCGATACTATTGGCTTCCGAGCAGCAGTCGACAAACCAATGAGTGACGTCACGGATGTTACGTCCATTTTATATACAGTCTATGAGCACGACCCACATTTTTACTTAGTCTTTTGAAACAGTTTGTTTACTGGTCAATAATAGAAGAGAAGACTTAAAGACTCGACTTGAATCGTAATGGCATGTTCCAAGTTCAAAAGAAAGGTAGACACTGAAAATAGACAATTTAAAGAGGAATAACAACATTTCTATGAAAAGGACATTTTTTAGTATATTATTTTTGTTGTTTTTATGAAAAGGACATTTTGTTTTGTTGTTAAAATTAAAAAATACATTTTATAGTTGAGTCATATATTCTATTGTTCTACTATACACCACTGTATTGTTAAGTTGGTTGGTGGTGGATACATTGATTTGTTGTGGCTTGACCGACTAATAAACGAACCTTTGACTCATTGAAAAAAAAATTGTGGACCTTTAAGATTTGTATTTGAGGAACACTGATATAGAGGTTAGTAGTTTGATTACTTGTGTTATATATGTGCTTACTGCCCCATGGACAAAAAAAAATGTGATACTGATATGTTGATAAAATATATAATATAATATAATATATATAATATATATATAATATAATATGTCTTATTATAATTTCTATTATACCTTCCATACAGTGTATAGGGAAAAGTTGACTGGAGTTATGGAGATTTGTTTGTCAATGGTTAACTCATCAGTGGAGAAAATGCTCAGGGGTTAGGGTTAGGCTGTCTAAAAGCTGTCTAAAAGCCCTTATGCATCAACGGTAAAGCGAATAAATGGCACAAAATAATAATAAGGCTTCCAGTTAAGGGTTAGATTAGGTTAGGTTAAGTTAATATTGTGTTATGTGGGTGAGCGAGTAATCACAGGAGGTCTTAAAACAGAGTTTGGACAAGTTGTGATTGAGATTTCCTGCCTTGGATTAATGGTTGTTCATTGGCTAGCATTGAAAGAGACGGTGCATGATGCCTGAATGAGTACGTTCAAATAGTTGGTTGCCATGCTAACCATAATTGACTTAACGAGTGCCTGTGGAGGATTGTTTAAAAGTGAAGTGACCCAAGCAGTTTTTGTCTGATTGCAACACCGCCCAGTGAAAGTTAGTCGTTCATCAATGTTGTGCAAAAAAAAATAAAATAATAATAATAACTGAAAAATCAGAAATGTAGAAATCACTCCAAGATAATGCTGCTGTTATTACAGAAGAGCCACACTCCCAGCAATCTAGCTGAAAGCAGATGCAGTGTTCATTTGTGGTGCTAGCTCCACTCTGGACCCTCAGGTGAATTGGCTGTTTCTTGCAAACGCTGACTGTAAAAACACTCCACCTGTTAAAAAAAAAAAAAATCAACCGAGGTGAAGTTTCATTTAGAAAAAGTACTTTAACACAGTACTTTTACACAGTAACCGCTACTGGAAATGTGCCGCTTCTTCTCATTATTCGGTTCATATTCACACCAAATCCAACTCGGGGTGACGCTGCAGGTGAAAGACACTTCCATTGTATTGAAGTCCATTCTGCATAAAGGCTCCTTTCGAATGGCGCTTAGATAATTGGTATGGAGCGAGACTTATGGAGCTGCGAAAACAAGCTCCTAATGTCTTCAACAGCTCATTCAGCAGCTCATTCTTTTATATCCAGCGGACGTCCTGCTGAGTTCTAAAACCTCTCAAAATCCATCCTCAGCCTTCCTATTTGAGAAGACGTGTGTGTGTGTGAGTGTGTTTGTGCATGCGATAAAGAGAAAAATATAAATAAATAGAGACGAAGGGACAAATAGAGCAGTTTTATATCTCCGCCCAGCTGGTAATCAGGCTTCAAAAACACAGTGAGAGGGTTGTGTTCCGCTAAGTGGCGATTGATCGTTGTGTGAGCACGTGTGTGTGTGTGTGTGTGTGTTTAAAAGGGGAAAACACGGGTGAGAGTTTGACTGATCCTAACAGATAGACACTCTTACACACACACACACCTGTCTCACTTTTGTATCATCTTCAGTGTTATCTGTCTTCTTCTTCATCACCCCCCTCCTTCTCTCTGCTTCAATCCCTCGCTCGAAAGAGTGGGTGTGCTCTCTGCCGTCCTTCTCCAATCTCCCTCCTCAGTGTGTGTCCGCAGCTACCATGGACACCGATCACACACACGCACACACACACTTTTTTAGTCCATTTCTCCCTCCTCTGTCTCTCTCTCTTTCTGTTTCCTACAACTTCCTTCATCCTCTGTTCTTCTCCCCACCGCCTCCTCCACCTTATCTGCTCCCTCTTCTCCTCATTAAGCCTCCACCATCTCCTCTTTGCCTCCTGCTTAGTGCTCACTTATCAAAGCTGCATTCAAAGCACAGGAGGAGAGCGGAAAGGAGCCAGGTCAGATAAGATGGATAAGGGAGGGGGGGGGGGGAGTGTGTGTGTGTGTGTGTCTGTTTTTTTGAATGTGTGAGTTTTCACCTATAAGTGTGCGACTGGTGTATTTTTCTGTCTTGCCCCGGAGCGATGCCGAGTGGACACGCAGTCCAAAGCAGCTTCACCCTCTGTCTCCATCAAAACAAAGCAATTACAGATACAGACATGAGGGTGCAACCTCTGAAGGTCCACACACACACGGAGGGTTTGCCGAGCCGGTGCCTTTGATCTGGACTACCCATAGGCCTGATCTTTTAAAGAATTTCTAACAAAAGAAATCCCATACGGTGCCTCTATGATCTGCCACGGTCTAGTCAACGTGGGTAAACCAACAAAATCTTTTGTAAAGCTAAAAGATCATTCGGATATCAGGAGACAAATATGACACAAAGCAAGGTGTAAAGGTACATGGCGAGCGTTTACACACTCCACCTGTGGAAGTAAGAGTTAGACATTATCAAAAAAAGAGATTGGACCAGGGTGGGTAAAATCCTTTCCTCAGGGTCTAGTGGTTGCCCACCAGAAATCCAGTCTCAGAAACAGTCTAGGTATTACTAGGTAACTGTTTTTTGTTGTTTTGTCCTCATCTTTCAGGCCTTGTGTGAATATCAAATGCTCATCAACTTTGCATTTGTGCCTCTTGTCCCCCTTGTTTTTGTCAGCTGAATTGTGTTACTTTTGTTTGTGATGATGAAGAACTCAACAAAAAGTGTGAGATATACATTCAGCTTTACTGGAAGTAGTTCATGCTTCATTTTTTACAAGATAAAAGACTTCTTTAGGGTATCGGGATTCTGTTAGGGTCATGGGAAAACTTTACTAGTTCCAAATTTAAATGTAAAAGATTTGTATCTAATAGTGGTTTTGTTCACTGTGAGAAATCAGCTAATAGTCCTGTGAGAAGAGAAGAAGTTAGTATAAAGGTTTATTAGAGGAATGATGGAGATTAGCCTTTCTGTAATGTCCAGTAAGGTAATACCGTCAGGGTGAGCTGCCTTCAGGGAGAATGTAGAAGGTTAGCTGAGGTAGCAGAGTGGGGAATCAATTTATTATTTCTTCAGTTAAACTTTATTTAAATAGCGCTAAATCACAACAGAAGTTATCAACAAGATTTCTTTTCCCTGTGTGTCACCTGACCATCCTTACCATCAGGTTTGGTATTAGAGGACAAACATATGACAAAATGTAATTGGCTTTTTACATATGTATGTATTAACACCATTATATTGTGGGCAGAGTGTAAAGCAGCCACATATTTGAATGGATAACCATTGTCACCTAGCAGCCGTCCACCAGGAGCAGCAGCCCCTCAACAACTGCAGCTATGTCCAACATAGAGGACAAATAGAGCATTCTGTGAAAGATCTCAATTTGCATGTGTTACCATGCAGTTAGCATCATATGCTTGGTAACACATTCGTGCATCTCCTTTCAATATCAGTTATTCAGACACTCACACATGTATGTAATGTGAGTTAAGGAAATGATGTTTTTTTTCATTCTTAATTATCATTTAGTGTAATTTGAAATTATGACCAAATAAATCACAAGTAGGTATGTTGAGTTTACCTGTTGTGTTCCATATGTTCCATATTGTCTTCATATAAGTGATGGTAATTAGCTTATTGTAAATTCAGAGTGCACATTACATTTCTTAACCTCCCAGTGTAGAGATATAGATCCAGAGAGAAAATACGGTGTGTTCCATAATTTAGCGGTATAAAAACAAACATGAACCCAAGGAAGTGAGGATGTTTTGTCTGTTGCCAAGGACAATGTTGCAAAGTGTTGCAGTCCAAGGTGACCAGATTTTCGAGGTTGTGTCCAAAGTCCAGTACGTACTGAAAAGGTGATGTGACCTCTTAATTCATTTGGAAAATGTTTGATGCTATTGCTCTCAGTTGGAATAATTTATACCCCTCACTGGATGTTTTGGAGGATGAACCGGATTACCATGATGTCAGGTACACAGGTTTTGTGATCTCCTGACTAAGCCACAAGCAGGTCATTTACCCAATGAAATATGACCACCATGGAATATCTCAACATCTGCTTTCTTGTTCCTGCACACTGTGTCCTGATGACTTTGATTATGCTTTGACTTTTCATCTAGCACCACAAGCATGTTGACTGGTTATAACCCTGCTCTGTTCATACTGGGTTATAACACTGCTATAAGAATACACAGAATAATCGTTTTTCTGACAACAATCAGTGAAAGTTGAGACCACAAAATAGAAGTTCCAGTCCTTTAATAAAGTCAAAGACTCTTTACCTAAATTAAAAGCATCATAAAACGCAACACGCTAAAAACATATTAATCACACATTAAAACAAGTTCTGAAAAGGTGAGCAGTCTTGGATTGTTTGGGGAGGGAGCTCCAAAGGGAGGTGCTTGGTTTGGTCCTTTATGGTGGAGACAGGAGGATGGGGGTCATCCCTATCTTCCCCCGTTTCTAAGAAATTTTCCTCCCATCAATTCCCTCAGCCTTATGTTCCCTCAAGGATTTTCTACCAGTTTCCCTGATGTACATAATGTGTTTCATCTATTGAAAATGCTTGAAAGTATGTGGAACTTTATTTTATCATTAAAACATAGGGATGAGGGGGCCAAATAGCTGTGGGAACATAGGGCTGTGGGAACATAGGGCTGAGGGAACATAGGGCTGTGGGAACATAGAGCTGTGGGAACATAAGGCTGTGGGAACACAGAGCTGTGGGAACATAAGGCTGTGGGAACACAGAGCTGAGGGAACATAGGGCTGTGGGGACATAGGACTGTGGGAACATAGGGCTGTGGGAACATAGAGCTGTGGGAACATAGGGCTGAGGGAACATAGGGCTGAGGGGACATAGGGCTGTAGGAACATAGGGCTGTGAGAACATAGGGTTGTGGGAACATAGAGCTGAGGGAACATAAGACTGTGGGAACATAGGGTTGTGGGAACATAGGACTGTGGGAACATAGGGCTGTGACAACATAGGGTTGTGGGAACATAGAGCTGAGGGAACATAAGACTGTGGGAACATAGGGTTGTGGGAACATAGGACTGTGGGAACATAGGGCTGAGGGAACATAGGGCTGTGGGAACATAGACATGCTCCAGGAGGATGTAGCCTGCGGGAAGGAGTGTGGCGATGGAGCAGGTTGGTGAGGTGGATGACAGTTTTAAAATTTAGATTCTACATGCACTATGTGTTTATTTTAGTATTATTGACACATAACTAAACCATTTGTAAAATGTTGACTAAATGTTTTTAGTGGTTGTCATACATAAAAAGTGTTGAAACATTGTGTGCCTTACTTTACATGAATGTTTGGTAACGTACATTGAGAGCAGAGACTACCAGTTTGTTTGTGTGAAGTTACTAGTTTATCATTCTCAGTTATCCTGTTCAGTGTCCTGCAGAAACCACTAGTACCCATGAAATATTGAAGTGTTTACAAAATCTCAGCACCCTCCCATTCGTACTTCCTTCATGCTCGCCTCCTTCTCGCTCCCTGTTCTCCTTTCCCTCCACGCCCTCACCTGCCAATCATCTGCCAGAAATTATGCAGATTTTCCTCTTAAAAACATGCCGCGTTCAGAATTTACGCCCCTTCTTCCTCTCTTTTACACCCCCTCCCTCCTCCCCCCGTCCCTGCCTAAAAATGGATGACCTCAACTTCATTTGGAGAAGCAATATTTCACTACATTTCACTCTCTCTCTCTCTCTCCCTCACTCTCTCTTTCTCTCTAGCATCATTAAAGGTTGACATGACAGGGAGGTGTAATGTGCAAGGTTGAAGGGTATGTTTTTTGGTGTCCTTGCTTGCTTGTGTATATTTATGTCAGTATGTGTCAGTGTACTGGTCTGCATGTGTGAGTGTGTCCAGATGCTTCTGTATGTGTGTATGTGTGTGTGTGTGTGTGTAAAATAATGCAGAGGGGAGGATGTGGTTTCTGTATAATAGGCTGACATTAACTTTCCTTTTCAACCCTTCAACCTTGAACCGAACCGAGCCGGAGTTGCTGTGTGTGTGTGCTGACCTGAGCCGTGCTAACGCAAGACATTTCCTGGCAGGTAGAGGCCACGTAGCGCTTGTGATAGGGAACAGGTTTCACCGTGGCGTTGCCTAGACTTGTCATTTACATTGTACTGTAGCTGTAATGACAGTTTCGGCCTTTGCTAGTGACATCAAACTAGCCTAGTCTTGTGTTAGATAGCCAAAAAAAAAGTATAGCCCAAAAAAAAGCCAATATAAAGTTATGTTAGCTCCAAAAGTATATGGGAGAAAGAACTATCATGCAATATATCCTCAGCTGACTGGGAACAAATGTGTAGGAAGGAAGGAAATCTAGCTTCAAGATGTTGGGGAGAATACGGTGAACAGATGGTGAACCACAGTCATATATATTGGTCATGTAGAAGTGTAAGTGGTCTTTGGGAAAAGTCTGTTAGAAAACTGTCAAATATTTTTGGTAAATGAAAACCCACTAGTTCTACTACTTGGGAAAATACCTGAGGAGATTAGCAGGGTTATTATAGTTAATGAAAACTAACCACGTATAGTTAAATAGTTTTGTGTGTTATGTTATAGTCTATTGTTTAAATGTAGATTGATCATGCTAAGGAGCTTTTTGTCAGAACTGATTGATGACACAGATAGAATATAAAGTTAGGGCCCTATAGGCTCAGTTGAACCAAAGCCTGATGGAAAAGAAATGGTTAGCAGTAAGTTGGATAATGGGCATTTAAGTAAGCATTGTTTATTAACCTCAGAAAAAACACAGCTCTATTTCCTTCTTTCTTTCTAATTGCACATAAATTCAGTCATTTCATTTAACCTTAACCTTATGTTCTGTCTCCTTTCTTATATTGCTTTCTTATATTGGTTGAAGCAATATAGACGTTGACTAAATTTTACCAGATAAAAACATTTTTAAACCCCCCAAAAAACAGGATTCGATCATTGTCTTCATTTTTCCACAGATAACAATATTTTCTCATGTTTTACTATCAAATACCATGAGACATTTACTGCCATTTCACTCACAGCACCATATACATCTTTAAACAGAATAAGTAACGTGGGATACACTCAACTCACCCCTCCCCTCTTCTGTTGCTGTCTCTGACTCAATCAAACTTTCAACACTCTGGACTTGTCAACTGCCGTTTTGCAGTTTATGCAATATGCACTGCTGCTTTATGAGGTAGGTAATGGTTATTAAACACAGTTCAATCTTTACTTTACTTGCTGCAACACTTAATATTATAATTGCAAATAAGGATTTAAGATCATTGAAAGTTGCCTCTTGGGCTTTTTGTCTTTGTTGGATGACTATCAACCATTGTCTGTTTCACTGTCTAAATGATAGGCCCAATGCATTCTTGTATACTATATAAACCCTTACTGTACATACTGTTCTCATAATTCATCTCTATACGGCAATTCCTCATCAGTCATTGATAAATGTTTGATTAATCTTGTGGGGAAAAAAAGACATTCACAATCACTATTTTATGGACCAGGTGAACACTTTATAGAATATGAAGAATACAACATGTTTGAATGCTGATTTTTGAATTTTTCTTTAACAAACACAAGGTCAGATTTGTACATTTGTATATATAAAAATGTTCCCCAGCTGCACAAAAAAAAAATGATGCATTTTATTTCCTTTGTTGTAAATTCAGGGCCACATTATGAAAAGTCTGGCTAAAAGAAATGTGTATATGGTGTTTTTACAGCTCTCAAATGTAAAAAAAAAAAAAAAAAAAAAAAAAGTGGGTCAAATTTGACCCTGAACAGTATGTAAGGGTTAAATATGAATTGTGTATAGCTAATAAATGTTCTATATATGCTGTTACCATTTTTATTACTATTTAGTATTATTATTAGTTCTTCTATATAGTCACAATATTATTGTTATAAATTATGGATATATAATATATGGAGCTAAATTTGTGCTCCAAGTGGACTCTCTGGAAGTCTGGGTGAAGTCTACTGGAGGCGCTCTGTGGACTTGACTGACTTGTGGATTTCATGGAAACATGGCACTAATGTTGCAGCATTTGGATTAACCAGTTGTTTCCCTTCTGAATATAATCAATTCAACAGAGCTGTGTACACATTTCTCATTTCTCTCTGTTTCTCTCTTTTTTGTTGACATTTGTGGCCTTATTGGACAGTTGATAGCTGAGATAGACATGACATTAGGGCAGAGGGAGGCATGCAACAAAAGTTCCCTGAGCAGTGGACGTTGTAGTTATACAGCATGCATTTTAATTACTCCAGAATGCTCCGTTTTGCTCTTTTAAAAAAATACTTTATGCATATATTTAATTTTTATAAGACATTATAAACAAAACATAACGAACCACAACTAAAGGAGAATAAAGACAGTTTGAAACATAATTGCAGACTACTATAAGCGTAGCATGCAGCCCATTCATACAGTACATGTCAATGAAAAACATTCCTAATGTGGACTCTGGATATTTTATTTTATTTTTATCAGTAGAAACACTCGCCTCATAATTCACGGCTTAAATTACTGAGCAGAAGACGAGCATTATGTTCCTGTTCTGTTCTGTTTATCATACTACAAATGCCAAAAAAAATAGAGGAAGCTGGTTCAAAGCTGGTCCAAAAACATCTTTTCAGGCTGTTAAAAAAACATTACACTTATTTAAAAATGATTAAAATACAGATTCTCCACAAAACAACACAAGTATGCTAACCAGAGGTCAGTCTGTGTGCCATTCATTTTTAAATAATATTTAAAAATACATCAAAATTCCTTTTTTTGTTCAAAATCAAAAACAGAAAATCATACAAAAACTCAACGACCTCTTCAGCTGTCCTTTGTGAACCCTCCACTGAGAGATCAACAGGTTTGGAGGCAAATAGAAGGTCATACATTTCTGCATATAACTGTAAAGCCAAGACATTCCTTATTCATCAGCACAAGCACAAACAACATAATATTAAATCTTAAAGGTCCAAACCCAACTAAATCACAAGGTTTAGGATCATATAGGAGCTCAAAGATCCATAATGTCTGTCTATAAATTGCCCCTACAACGTGTATACTATGATTCTTGGAGCTGTGAAAATATCAACCTCTCAACAACAAGAACATGAGTTTCTTTGTTGGGTTCAGCTGAGCGACACATCTGAATAACTGACTACCAGGCTGAAAATAGTGTTTCACTGTTCTCTTTATTTGAAACTGTCAATTCTATTGCACCTCACTGCGTGTGGTCAGATGTAATCACACCCAACAGTGATGTCACAGTTTACTGGAGAGTGTAGCAAAGTGTTGCCTTTTTTTTTTTTTTTTTTTTTTTTTTTTTTTTAACAGATTGAAATCAAGGCTGTATTGTGTGATATTCCACAAAGGCATAGTGGTTATATATGTTTGCACACACTTGCTACACAAGTGATGAAAGCTTTGCGGAAGAAAGAGGACGAAGTTGAGAGAAAACGTGATGATGAATAAATTAATGGAGAGATGTTGAGACTGTCGTGAAAGTAATTTCACAATGTGTGTAGTGTGACTGTGGTTTCATGGAGCCGCTGGCAGCATCAGAAGCAGAGCTTGTCCATATTTTCAGTCGTATATATGATGTCATAATATTTCAGACCGTGCTGATGTCAGATCGTGATAGATTTTAGACGGTTTTTAGGGCTGTTGTAGCACCCCTAAATTTGATCTCGTCACCCCTAAAAATAAATAAATAATATTTTATTTTTATTGTATTTTTTTAACACTTGAAAGGCATTGTATGTCAATTCAGCGAGAGACTCGTTCCACTTCCTGTAAATTCTTCACCATAAAATATTTTTTAGGCATCTAAAACCTTTAATTTGAAGCAGCAAAGCAGGAAATGTAGGATTTGAATCAGTGGTAACTTAAAACAAAAGCTTGGCCAATCAGAACAGAGTGGGATCATTGGGATGGTGGCTTTATGGACACAAGAGCTGAGACTGCCTGTTAGAGACAGAGGCTGAACTGAGGGGCTGTATAAAAGGCCAGTGTAAGATAAATGAGGAGGTTTTTTTTTAAAAACTGTGAATCATGTGCTGAACATGAACACAATAGGTCCTCTTACAAACCTCTGAACACATAATTGTTCATCATTTCAAGAGGGTCTGTTTTGTGCCCATTTCATCTGCTTAGAAAAAAAAACTACTTCTCCCTAAATAGCCAGCTACCATCCATAAATCCAAATAACAGAAATAATTCATTTTAAAGTGAAAGAAAATGGAAGTTCAGTCAGGTTATGTTTCACGAAAATGTAATAGACGGTACATCCTTTAATGTTTACACATGACATACCAAATTTGGGATCCAGTTTAAACTCAGAAGGCATGTGCACGCAGTCATTCTGACCATATTGTGACATATAGTGCAGGGAAGTGTCCTTTGAGTCCCATGAGTTTCTATATCTTTCCTCCCCAACCACAGAGTGAAATATACCAGTCATCTGATCTCTCAACATACTTGTACTGCAGCACTCAGCGAAATGTGTGTGTGTGTGTGTGTGTGTGTGTGTGTGTGTGTGTGTGTGTGTCAGTTTTTCCATCACTGGTCCTTGACAGCAGGGTGTCAGAACTCACTGACAGCTGACCCACACTGCCTGCATGACTAATGAATGCACACACACACACACACACACATATGCACACATTCCTGAAATTTCTCTCGTATGCATAAATGCATTTTCTCTCCTATTCTCCCTCGTCTCTGTCTTTTACACTTTATCCGTCTCCTTCCTGTGTGAGCATCAGTGCGTGTGTATGTGTGTGAGTGGACAGCTGTGCACTACCAAGCTTCCGTCCCTCCCTGTGGACAG
The DNA here is from genome assembly GCF_963691925.1 of Scomber scombrus. Lineage (NCBI taxonomy): Eukaryota > Metazoa > Chordata > Actinopteri > Scombriformes > Scombridae > Scomber > Scomber scombrus. Next base: position 30,187,896 of record NC_084975.1, on the reverse strand, counting down.
TTCACATGGTGCAGGTGTGCACCAGCTCTCCTCTACATGTCCTACACACACGCACACACATACACATACACACACTGCTGATGGAAGGTTGGCAGCTGAGAAGAAGAGAAATTGTGTTGAAAAGTGTGAAAAGGAGAAAAGAGAAGTGGGAAACATAAAATCTAACTTGTTAATCTTCCTTGATACTGTCATCATGATACATCCATAGTAGGAGTGTCTGTGCTGATAGAAGGATGCAATGAAATCCATCTACACCTAAACATAGGCCTACTTGTTTGTCATTTTGATATTAATTTGTTTTGTATGATACAATGTTTTAGGTGGAAAGTTAATATTTGCAAATATAAATATTATATTTTGTATATTATAAGAATGACAGCATTTCTACTCTAACTTTTAATACATCTTTTCTCTCATTCTTTCCTATTTTAATTATGTATCTATATATGTATTCTAACTTATTTTATTTACATTTTTATCATCCGTATTTTTTTGGTCATTGGTCTTAATTGTCTTTTAATTTGTTCTTTATTTTTGTTTCCTCATTGTTTTTATTCCTTTTCTTTATGTTACACTTGTTCTGTCTCATTATCAACTGTGAAGCACTTTGAACAACACTAGCCTGTATGAAAGGTGCTATATAAATAAAGTTTGATTGATTGATTGATTGATTGACAGCAGGCCAATAGAGACGAATAGGCCAAAAAAAAAGGCATCTCACAATTTTAGACCCATTGTTATGCAACTAGTCTACTTTGTGATGTAGACCAACGTAGCTATTAATCACTGTGATGTGAGACTGGGTTGTCAGGCGCCATCACCGGGTCAACCTGCTAAACATTAACGTGTAAGACTCTGAGTTTGTTTGTTGATGTTTTCCTGTGGAGCTGCATGTTGGACAAAAGGATGAACACAAAGAAAGATCAACTGACATCATATACTATACCACTTCTATCTGTAGCTGGAGGTTAACAATCAAATACACTTTAAGGCATTTTCATACTTAATGAAGCAGAAATGATGTATAAATTTCATTCTAGATTATCAGCTTCTTTTACCAATTACACCACGTTAAGAGACATTTGATAGATAACCAGCAGTAATTAACTGTGAGACAATGAGAACTTGTAGCAGACAGACACTCACCACTTTCTCTGTCTGTCCTCCTCTCTCTGTACCACACACACGCACGCTCACATTTGATGCCAGTCTTTCCTGTGAGGGCAGAGTCAAGTGTTCCGTTGATGTTTTTCTCTCTTCATGAATATTAATGAGACACTCTCTCCATCAAAACACAACTCGTACTCATTTACACAGAGACCTGCATGCAAACACACACACGCACACACACACACACACACTAAAATGCATGTGTGTATATGCTAAGAGAGCACGTACTGTATGCATGCACACTCATATTGCAAAAAAAAAATGCAATAAATCCCTTAAATCTGTCCTACAATATTCATTGACTTCATTTGTGATGGAAAAAGTGATGAATATGATGATGTATGATGATGTGTATGTTACTTCAAATATGTTATCAAGTGTTTTTTGAAAATAATAAGTCAAAGTCAGGCAAGAAGATGAAAATTACAGGACATTTTGGTTGGTAGACTATTTGAACTGATCTTAAATAATCAAATAAATCTTTAATATGAAGTGTGCATGGGAAGATTTTGAGACTTTATATAAGAATTAAAAGGAGTAGGTGAGGAGGTGAACAGTTTCACAAAAAGCAACAGAATCAACACGAGTGATTGAAGTCAAAGCTCGTGTCAGTTCCGAAATGAACGGAGATTTGGAAAGAAACGAAGAGAAAACAAACAGCACCGAGAAGCAAACAGATGAGGGTAGGAGAGAGTAAAGGATTAAGTATGGGCTATGAAATAAAAGAAGTAGAAGACGATAAAACTAAGAAAAAGGCAGGAGTGGACAAAAGTCTTAAATATAGAGAAAGAGAAAATAAAAGCGACAGACCAGCTTAAAGAGAGAAAGGGGGAGACAGATAAGTGTTTAGTGCGGGGGGGGGGGGGGGGGGGGGGGTAAACTGGTGTGTGGTTCTGAGGAGTGCTGTACCCAGATTTGCAGTCAATTAAGTTGGATTTACTGGGTCCATGATCAGATCCTCACTGCCTGTGTGTTTTCATATTGGACTGCTGGTACAGGTAAGCCCTGAGGCTTTCTTCTTCCACCTTCTCTCTGTCTCTCTTCCTCACTAACCCTCAGCTGTGATGTGTCCCGGAGGCTGGCTGGTAGAGCGGTAAGAGCCGCCCGTAATCAAGACTAAACCTCCCAGAGGACCACCAAGAGGCACCTCACAGACAAAACGCTTTATGAAGAGGGAAGTGACACACATACATACAGATACAGTATGTGCACACTCCCATAGCCGGTGAATACAGTGAGAAAAAGCCAAAAATGATTCTTTGTTTTATTCCTTTATCATTTTTGTTCCTTCTCGGTATGTTCTATGTCTACACTTGTTCTGTCTTATTATCAGCTTGTCAATCAACCGTGAAGCACTTTGAACTACATTACCCTGTATGAAAAGTGATATATAAATAAAGTTTGATTGATTGATTGACATGTTGTCATCAGCCAAAACCATATAGTACAGTACATACATGTATGTAGACATGCTGAATAATGGTACACTACTCAAGCCATCCAGTAATTTCCCTTCCAGGCATCTATTATGCTATATAAAATACTGTGCTTGGACCAATACTGTATGTCTGTCTCCCATAAAAAAAAGTATGATTACCACATTAAACTCCTCCGTCTTCCTTATTAAATACTGCAGAATATAAATATGCAAATAAATGTAATTTTAGAAGTACTGGACAAAAGATCCTCATTCACAGTAAAGTCTGTGTATGTGCTGGAGGCTCAAAATGAGTTGTGATGTCACAAATCAGTGAAACTCAAACATTCTGAATTGTCTTTTCTTAGCTGTGTGTGTGTGTGTGTGTGTGTGTGTGTGTGTGTGTGTGTGTGTGTGTGTGTGTGTGTGTGTGTGTGTGTGTGTGTGTGTGTGTGTGTGTGTGTGTGCCAGTGAGACAAAGCAAGTTTTTTTTTTTTTTGGTTTAATGTCATTTGAGATGACTTTTTTTTTCTTTTACCAAATGTAAGACTGAATGCTACTGAAAATGTCAAATGGTGTAACCACAAAAGAATGATAAATATTAAATATTTCATCCACCTACAGTGTATTTAAGTATATTTATAATAATGATTACTGCTTTTAAAAACATCAAATGAAAAGAAAAACTTTTGGAGTATTTCTACATTTAAATTTGAATGCGTTTGGTCAATATTGAGTGGGACAACCATTTTTTCTAAATAATTTGTGACAAATTATGTAAAATGTGCTTATAAAAAACAAAACAAAACATAATGTTGCATTGCAAAAGTGGATTATATTTATTCCACATTTTAGTATTTTCCTGTATATAATCCGATTTTTATGAAAGAAATACTGGTTACACCAATTGACACTGGGTTGCATCATGTCTTTGACCTATGTGACAGTATCGAACTATAGTTTTGATAAGCCAAAAGCCTGAAGTATATCTATTATTAGCCTATCACAACTTTTTTCGAGCACAGAACCAGCTGTAAACACACCAAGGACATATTATCACGTCTTTGTTGTTCTGGTGAACGTGTTAGCAAATCATGTTTCTGGCCAACTACTGAATGCAAGTCTTTCTTTCCATCAGCTGTCTTTTGGCCTCGAACATTTTCTGAGGGAAATATGTGGCTCCGTAGCTGCCAAATACTCCAATATGTTCACAAGCTAGTCGCAAAATTTCTCTGTCTGCTGTCTGGTGGTGGGCTTTTTTTTATTTAGTTATTTGCTTTGACAGAAAAATACACTGAAACTATTATCTTGCTGCATCATATTATTCACATTTCCCTTTAATTCCGTGTTACATTTCTCATGCTTGAAAAACTACAAATTAATTAAAACATATTATCTTTAATTGCTTTTTTCATTTGCTTATATTCCCATTTCTCTGGTGCTACACTTGTCCTAACGTTCTAATTACCTCACAACAGAACAATTAGTTTCAAAGTTAATTATATGAATGCTTTAATTCAAATGATTAATTTCATTTCTAATGAAGCGATACTTCTAATGTGCAAGTGTATGGTTATATATGTTTTTAAATTTGATTTTAATTATTTAAAACAATTTATGACATTTTTTCCAGATGGCTGCAGTCTAAAACTATAGCTTTATGATGACCTTTAGCTGCTTTTCTCGCACATTTGTACAATAATGATGCATACTGCCACTGTGAAATTGATTTAGCGACTGGTGTCTGGTATGTCTCACTGTAAATGTAGATTCCACTTTGTGTGAAATAAATGTTGACAGAGCTGGCCAGCTGGCATAACTTCAACCACCAAAGAAAGATGTGCCACTGTCTGTAACTCAAACGCTAACATAGAAAATGAAGACACTGTACATGACGGACAGGAAGAGGTGAGGTAAAGAGACACTGGGCCCACATCGGAGGAGAGACAGCAGGATACTGACGAGGACGGAGATAAAAATATGATGATGGGAAACAGGAAAATAGATAAAGAAACGTTAAAAGTAGGGAGCTGAAATGGTGAAGGAGAAAAGGGGGATGATTAGCTGTTCTCTGAATGCTATGTTAGCAGTTTACACACACACACACACACACACACACACACACAGCGGTAACAGTTTACACAGCACTTTATTTCTCCCATAAACAAAGAGTAAAGCCCAGTGTGTTCTCAAAGCAGCCATATATTATAAATGGAAAACCCTGGAAGGCTGCAGAGACCGGGTGTATACTTGTGTAACATACACCCAGTCATTGGTATTTTTAAGCGCTATCTCTCTACCTATCTTCTCAATTATCCCTGTTAGTGTTACAGTTATTATTGTAAACTATGATGATGGCATACAGGTACCGCAGCATGTAAATCTGAGCTCACAAACAATATGAAACACTGAAACAAAAATACTGAGTGGGTTTGTTTCAATGACAATTAAAACAGTGTGTTAATTTGAATGCGGGGGTGAGCGAAGAGAGCGAGGATGCCTGTCTTCTCTCTCTCTCTCTCTCTCTCTCTCTGTGTATGTGTCGGAAGAGAGTGAGATAAACACCTGTTTTCTACATGTAGTGGCAAAACAGGGGGCATGAGCAAAAGAAGAATAAAACAAGACCAACTGAAACCTTTTTTGCCCCTACAAGAATTAAACAGCGGTTCATCTTTTCATTGTTCACACAGTTGGTTGCAAGATTTCTGGGTCTCAGCGAGAGTGTGTCATAAAATATAGTTTTGGAAAAGAAGCTTTAAAAAAAAAAAAGACAATATTTCCCACCTTACCCCCCACCCCTGCTGATGATGAGCCATGGAGATAGTTTTGGTTTACCACAATGGGTGATATAATACATATTAAAGTAACTCGGGTGAACCGACCCTTTAAGATTAATGTCCAAACTCAACATATTGATACATAAACACAAAAAAACAAGAGTTTGTGTAGAGGAAGGGACATGCAGGTTAAAACAGAGTTCAAGAAAGGAGTGGAAAGAGTGATCTCTTTTGTGGATGGATGAATGGACAGATGGATGAGAGAGTGAGAGGCGGGTGAATGAATAAAGGAACAAACTGAACCGGGCATACAATTATCACTTTCAAGTGAACATAGAGAGAGGAGCGCAGGGAGGGACTGCAAAAAGATACAGAACGCCCTGTGAGGAAACACACATACACACACACACACACACATACACACACACACTCGCTGCGAGAGCTAGCTGTGTGCAGAGTGTGTACTAATTGCTTTGCTAAGCGTGGTAATTGTAGCTCTCATTGGCTTCTCCAAATGTCAGCACTTCCCGCTGCCAAATACATGTACTTAGTGAAGTATTTCAACACAGACACGCAAAGATAAAATAAGAGACACACACACACACAAACATATTGACACATGCTCATATACAGTGTGTACATGTGACAAACATTCAGTATGACCTATATAGGATATAGGATATACAATATAATGATAATGATAGGAGGGTTAAGAGGAAGAGTGGAGGAGTAAATTTAGGATGCAGTGGTAGAGAGGCATAGAGTAGTTGTAATAGAACGGATAATATTGATAATATGGAGAGTGTCACTTTATAGAGGCAGCTAGATATTGATGATGTTACAGAAATTAAAATGTGATGTCTTTCAGTCTTTGATGATACAATCTACAATCTTTATTTGCATCTCAATTAGCTTCCAAAAAGAGTTTGCTGGCATCCTTACTAAAAATAGCTATTTTAAAATTCCTGTATAAGTGAAACAAAGAAAATGCAGACCCAAGCAATCATACATCACAGAAAAAAAGTGAGCTGATTTAGCAAGTTAAAGGTCAAACAATAAAGAATATATACATATAAGATTTGTATACAGAGGGCAAATAGCAGTTGTGTAACAGTGGTAATGACTTGATAACAATGTGAATGGTTACTCTTAAGGTTTACAGAAACACAGTCAAACCGACCTATAATTCTGAACACTCACTGTATGTTAAGTACTTGTACAATAACAATAAAGTGGAATCTAACATAATACAGTTTACTCAGTTTGTTTGCTGGAGCCAGGAAGCAGTTAGTTGTGATTAGCATAAAGACTGAAAGCAGGTGGAAACAGCTAGCCTGACTCTGTCCAAGTTTAAAAAAACAAAAAAAACAATTAGCAGCTCCAAAGCTGACTAATTCACATGCTGTATCTCATTTGTTAAAATAGACAGAAATGTAAAAAAAACATGGGGAGTTATGTGTTTTACTGTTATGAGCAACCAAATGTGAACCCCCCCCCAAACTACAATTATTACAAGCCATGTCTACATTTCTGTTCCTGTTTTGTAAGGTAGCAATCTTCTCAACTGACTCTCAAGACACCAAAAAAAACAAAAAAAACAATAAAACACATTTGCCAAAATCTGAAACTATTCTTTTAAAAAAGAGAGTTGCTGATATTTCCAGTATCAGCAACAATTAACATGTCACAAAAAATGTGACTCAATAAGACTACCACCTAAGAAAAGACAGATAGTAATCAATTCATAGTGAAAAAGAGCGTGACATGTAAGTGATACATATTGCAGACTGCTGGAAGTCAGACAGGAGAAATTGCTCACGGCTCTTAAAAAAAGAATACCACTTGAACATCACATAGCCTACACTGTTCAAATAGTAAACAAAATCAATACTGGGGAGCATCATGAACTCCATCCCACAGCTCTAGAAATGACACAGGACCCTGGTGTAATCAGATATAGAAACATTTCAGCAGCCCACACCACCTTGGACCAAAGGCTGAATGCCACAGCTGACCGCAGGGATTGCTATGTGTTGGCCTTACTTAGACTCAATGACGGTGCAGATAGTAAAAAAGACATTGCTGAGTCTGGGTTTAAAGATAAATGGGTGAAGTCATACAGGATTGTGCTGTAATTTGACACGTAACCTGCACTACTAATGACAAGGTATGCCAGCAACTGTATGAACACTGAATGGACGGGATGAAGAGCAATTTAAATAATCACTCTTACTGCTGAGTGCAGCTTTTGTTAAAGATCTAACAGCAAATAATGCTCAATGGAAGTGCAAACCATAATATGAAAACTTCAGATACCTGCAGCATATTGGCACAAGGACTATGTGACAGTGCATATACTGAACAGACCCTGCTGAGTGTTGCTTTCAAGACACAGTCTGGAAAGGCACACAGGCCTCTGCAGTAACCTGATACAAAGACTGCAGTGCTTATAGGAACATGCTACATTGCAGTATAGACGAAATGTTCATGTACTGCTGAATGTGGTTTAAGCGAGTTTAGTGACAAAGAAAATCTGTGAAGTCACTCAGAGTTTGAAGATGACACAGGACTTTGGTGTAATCTCATAAACAGGCTGCTGGTACCCTGCCAAACGCTTTCTGACATAAAGAAATGACTGATGCTCTGCCAATAGGACATGTAAACACTCACACTCTATAGATGACAAAATGCTGCGCAAGGGGACCAACCAAGACCATAATGCAGAGGCAGTCTGGACAAAAAAACACAGTGAACATGTTTGTTTATTTGTAAGGGACATTTTCATATCATTACTGTGGACAGTCCAACCATCTTCAATGTTGAATGTGTTTGTTGAAGCCAAGATTTGCATTTAATATTGGCTGACAAAATGCAATTTTCCTTGTTCATAGTCAAGATGAGGCTATTTCTTAGGGTTGCTACAATACCCAGTAATCGCTGCCAATACCGGCCAATTCTGCCAAAGATTCTAGCATTTTGTATCAGAGCAGGCAGTTTGGCTGACAAATGTACAAACACAGTTCAGGCTGTAAGCAGAGTGCCAGTTGGCATGAATGAGGTGAGCCTCTCTGACAGCTGATGTAGAACACCAACATGATGATGTAGAACACCTCAAGATCATCTAATTTATGTTTTTTTTTTTAAAGAGAGAGAAGAGAAAACAGAAAGTGGGGCAGTTTAAGCACTGTGTTCACATACTGTACCCATTGTGTCGATTTGATTGGAAATAAAATAGATCTTAGATTTCTGTTTTTCTCTCATAGATTGCATGTCCGTCCATTGGTTTGCATTACAGAGATGGTTTGAAGCCCAGAGTTGCTAATTGTGATTGGCACCATCTTTTCTGTTTGGAGCCAGGACCTTCCAAATAAGTGTGAGTGTGGGGCGCTGCCTTTTATGCTCTGGAAATACTCCCTGCAACCTTGGACTGGGCGGTACTGAGTGGTGCAAACATTATCTACTTCAGTTCAATTGTGCTATCAGGGCACATATTGTAATCAAGTTACGTTAAATTTACATACATACAATATTTCGACTTGAGTGTCGGAGTTGGAAAGAGCAGCAGGTGAACCAACTGTATCACAGCTGTCAATCAACACCCACAGAGTAGACATCAAAGCTACTGTCTTCAAATTAATGGAGCAATAATTTCCTAAATGAATTCCAGCACACTTACTAGCAGTGGCGGCTGGTTAATGCGGGGCGCTGGGGCGCCGCCCCCTCCAAATATCTAGAGAAAGTCTACTTAAACATATTAAATATAAATTAATTAGATAATGCTAAATCATTATGAAATAAAAAGTATTTGCTTGTAAAATGTGTATATGTACTTCCTGTATGCGGGGCGCCGGCCTAATGGGAGTCAATGCAAGCCCTCAAACTTTTGACAAGCACATGACCTGAGGCTGCTCTCTCATCGGCCTCCTTCAGTTTTCCCACGGGGCGCAGATCAGGACACGCCCACTTTTATTGGCAGCGAATTGTTGTTGTTTTATGTTTTTTAATCTACTGTGATTGGACAGTTCCGGCAGCCATTCACGCCCTCCCTTCAGCCGCTGTCACCCAAACTCCTGCTGACGGTAGTTTCAGGAGATGACGTTAAAGTGGAGCTGCGGAAATTAAAGAAGATTATTTGGTAATTTCTCTACAAAAAAATAATTTCACAAGACTTTCACTAGAAGAGAGAAAGAGGATAAAGCAGTTTGGACCGCACCGGCTTCAGCAGCAGCAGGTGATGGAGGATGAGCTGACACCCGGAGTTTCTCCCGCTGCTGTTATGATAAACGGAGCTGGCTAGCTGGATGCAGTGTGAGTTATTTATTTTATTGCTTAATCTGTTTGCTGTTTCAAAGTGTCTGCACTGAAACGTTGTGGACAACGACAGGGGAACGAGACCTAAAACATCTCTCTGAAAAAATGCAAAGTGCTTAATGCGCCATCTATTGTCCTGTTTAGGTATTGCAACAACTAACAGATTACAGTAAAATCAGGACTGAAGACACAATAACTAAAATATAGGTGGTGTCTCTTTTTAAGCATATTACCTTATTGGTAACTCTGCTTTAACTGCTGGTAACTTTAGGTGATGTGAGTGAAATTCACATTTTATCATGTCTAATTATAATTTTATATTCCTCTCTCTGTGGGTCTGAGATGCCACACTGGGACCAACCAGGGGACATTATAGTGTGTTGTGTTGTTTTTAGATTGGTTTCCCTTTCTTATTTGTATTTTTTGCTGCGGTATGAAGTGGTGCTACGGTTTGTTTGACACTAACCCTAGGACCACCAACCATCAAACTGCGCCCCCCCAAACATTTTTGTCACCAGCCACCACTGGTTACTAGAGGGCCTGGATTTAGTAATTGAGATGACTGAATGGGAGTCAAATGGAGCCTGGGATTTTTTGGAGCCAGCATCTAGTGGCCGTCAGTGGTACTTCAACACATTGACTTCATACTGAAGCAGTGGTTGCACAGCACTTAGTTTCTTTCAATATAGGCAACATTTAATTTCTAAAGAGATTATTCACTATTCATTGTATCAGTGGCAGGCTACTGGTTTTGTTTACGGTTGATTAGCAAGATGTGATAGTTTCAAGAAATAAGGTGATCAAGGCGAGCTACAACATTATTTCTTCATTTAATGCTACAATGATTTTCCCTAATAACATTATAGTACAACTGTTGCATAAAAGCAATGTCAAATTTGGACAGCGTGCCACTTAAATGTATGAGGTAAGTATCATGTATCCAACAACATAGCAATATATACAGCACCTGTCAAAAGTTTGGACACACTTTCCCATTCACATCAATGAGAAAGTGTGTCCAAACTTTTGACTGGTACTGTGTATATATATAGAAATATATATTTATAGCAGAATAGTCCAGCAGGTCCCATATTACTTGTACCGTCAAACTGCACAATTTATACAAAAACACATTAGTATGACTCACATGTGTCAGCATATCTTTGAGGTTTATAGGAAACATCCACTGAGCTGGGATGTGTCAGTTACAACTCTTCAATACTTTAGCTAAATTATATGAAAATCAGAGAGGATGTCAGTAAAATAAATGTTTGCACATTACAGTACACACAAGACCAATTGCTTACTGGAAGTTTAACATTGCTTTAAATTCAAAGACATGGATATTTACTAGAAAAATAATAGGAATGCCCCCAGATAGTGTGGGTACTATGTTTAACTGAGCTTAGAATGTAAATGAATCTGTTATTTTTCTGTTTCTACAGAACTGAAGTTTCATCCCATAGCAAGATGATGGGACAACACCACACTGCTAGTTAGAAATATGCCTCTGAAAGATCTGATGTGCTTATGGACACATACATAATTTGGTGGAGTGGGTTGTTAGAAGGGAAAATAGTAGCTAACTTATCCAGGAAATCTCTCCAACAGGGTGTGCATTCCACACATCATAAGTGGGCTATTATTGCAAAATTCTTTTATTTACTTGGCAAACATAGGCTACAGATAAGCTAATACTCTGATATATGTTTGAACTCTTCATTAACAGACATAAAACCTTGTGTTCATTTTGTAGTATCAATGCATGTATCAAATGAATGGCTTACACGCCCTCATTTATATGCTTGACATGCAAAAAATATCCCTAAAGGCATACAATACTATTCTTAGTTACTAAAACTTGAAAACAAGTTGTGAATGAAGACATTTTCAGAACCAACTAACAAACCATCTGTACAGACCCCAAACTATCACAAATCACAGACAAGCAGTAGCTACAGGTGATTTAACAACTCGCTAACAACTTATTCAAAGCCTCCGTGGGCTCCACAGACAGCAGCAACAACTCAACAGCTTCAGCGTCCAGACAAACCACGAACGGCACAAAATAAGAGCTACAGAGTTAAATGACATTACACACAGAGGGCCACCATGGGACATTTAACCAGTATGAAGTGAGCGAAGAGACAACGATACAGACAGACACAACAACAGGGTGTATAGGACTCACATTTTTGAAGTCCATGCCCTGGTTTTCACAGAAGTAGCATTAACTTACATGCTCTTACTCCTGCTCCTGTGCTGGTATGTTAGTTTTTTATAAAAAAAACCAACAAAAAAACTTGATTCAAGTGCGACGCTGTTCTTGCTCTCCGCACAAAATAAGTGTTTGCGTAAAATCTCCGCCTGATTCATGACATGTGCGTACCGGTCAATTTAGTTCTCAGCACCGTGCGTATGTTAGTCAATCAGAATCATTCTAAACTGACAGACGTGTGTCCGCTACCTGCTATCAGCATACTGCCACGCCGCTATTTCTCTATATAAGGACATCTGTTTGGTGTATCATGAAGAGAGCGTTGAGCTGCTGAACAGAAAAGTTGAAAGAAGTTGAGTTATAAGAGATGACCCAAAAGGTAAAAAACTGAAAAATTTCACAACAGCAGAAATTAAAATAATTGTGTCAGAGGTGGAAGCCAGAAAAGGCACACTATACCATAGCACGTCCTTTTGAGTGACTACGTTAAAAAAAACAACACACACACACACACAATAAAACGAAGCCTGGGCTGCAGTAACTGAGGCGGTGAATACTGTGTCCCCTGAGGTTTCGGACAGTGACACAAAGTTGATGCCAAAACACGAATCAAAGACCAGAAAAAAAAGGAAACAGGAAGAGGACAAGGAGCACCAGATCTGACAGCCCAGGATGAGAGACTGGCAGCAATTATTGGACAATTATCATTAAGAGGAACTTGTTCAAGGAATGAAGGAGAAAGTGATGACATCACCAAGAACCATCACCTAGAGGTCATTCATTTCATAATTGTTAAGATGATACTAATATACTAATACTAATTTGAAAACAGCATTGCTGCTTCAAAAATAATTTGAAGGCCCGGAAGATGCAATACAAAACATTAATGAAACACTGAAACAGTTATTGGTCCTCACAAATAAATAGGTTCAAGATTCAATATATATGTGTGTGTCATTTGCTTCAGATAAATGAAGATAAACCCATGAGGAAAAGTGAATTATTTCACAAATGTATTCAGTACACATTTTGTAATAAGACATCATTACAGATGCTGCATTAAGGCATAGAGCACTATAGTCCTGCCATCATTTGTGTGTACACATGGTCTGAGGAAGTTCTAAATTTGTTCGCAGAGTACGAACAAATTTAGGTAAGAACATATTGATGGATTCCAGATTTGTGTGTCAAACGTGAGTACGCACAGTTTAAGCACAGATTCGTGCGTACACACTGTTTGTGAATGATGCCCAATGTTATGAACTTTCCTTTCTGCTGGGCCAGCCATCTGAGGAGAGAGTCACAGGTCCCTCTATAGCTCCTGGATCAATTATTACCTGGACACCCACATCATTGACCAATTAGGACACTCTGGCTGTCTATGAGTGAGAGCCCACCACATACCATCCTGAAGCATTTATGACCACTAGAGGAAAAAGTGCCTTCTATGTTGGGAACAGATAAGTGGTCAGCAATCTAGCCACTCTCCCACAGGCCATAAGAGAGGAAGTCTGGGACAGTTAGAAGACCAAAGACTCAAGCATTGTAGACGGAGCAGGTAACCAGCAGGGAGCTCGGCTGTGGAGAAAGCAGAGAGTTGCTTCATTGTGTTTAGATATCGGCAATTGACCCACTGCTGGTGCTGAGAAGCTGACTGAAAAACAGGCCTGGCTACTTGTATAACAGTACAATAGACTTCACTTTTGTCTGTGAGCAATGTTACAAGGCTCCCATTCACCAAAGGCTAGACGGATAAAACCATGCAGTTCAACAGTTAGAGCACGCTGAAGAACTGCTATCCCACGTTGATTCCAAACTGAGCTCTGGCTGCAGGTAAAGAAGGCACCAGTGTGTTCCCAGCTCCAGACCAAGCTGATCAGTGTATTCTAACTCTATCATCTTGAAGACAATAAAATAAATGCTGTGTACTCAGGAAACCATTGCTGAACACAGCTGGAAAAAACTATGGATGACAACAAAACTATATTGTTATCCTTAAACTGAAGTGCCCTATCATGTTCTTATATATTTGAAGTCCCCCTCTAGCGTTTTTCATCTTGTTACTTCAGTGGGATGTTCAAGCTTCACTGTGCAGAATGATGTATGTGCAGAGTTTGATACTAGAACAGTGTCTTCACATTTATCTGCTTGTCACAGCCCAGCTTTAGATTGTGGTAAACAGGGTATTCCTTATTATGAATGTACATGTGTTTAAAACAAAAATAACAAATGGGTTGGGTAAATCCGTAAAGTCGGTAATGTAGGGAGTGGATGAGCGAGTGTATGGGAAGTGGGTGTTGTATAGTGAAACAAAGGAAAAAGAACCAAAAAAGCAACACCGTGTGGGGCAGAGAAGAGTCTGAGCTGACAGCTTCTCCATCTTTATACACGGGACACATCGGGCCCTGTGTGCCCCCCCAGACAGAGAACATAGCAGAGGAGAGTAAATCAGAGGAGTCATCACAGCTGAAATTGGAAAGTTTCTCTGTGCTCACTTGAATTCTCAGTTAAAGGTGTGTTAATACATACATTTTGTATTTTCGTTAGTTTTATATCATCTGAAATGACATTTGCACCATTTTTTTTAACCAAAAGTAAGACTGAATGCTCCTGAAAATGTCAAATGACGTAACCACAAAAGAATGATAAATATTACATATTTTATCACCTACAATGTATTTAAGTGGAATCCACATGGTTCTTGATTTACATGATTCCCCAGATGAAATGTAATATTTAGAACAATTGTATCCCATTACCTTTATTTAATATAAAAGTTATAATGTAAGATCATGCCAAACTAGTTGATGTGGTGTTTATTGAGAATTTAGTATTTTTAAGTAAGTTGAATTATTTGGTACAAAGTTTTATGGTTACACCACTTAGACATGTTTGCCGTAATCCTCTAATATATTCTCTCAAAATGGATTAAAAGCAGAAATTTGATGCTGGTTCCACAAACAAAGAATTTGTGCAAGTTATTCACAAGTTTATTTTAACATTTTAACCCTTTAAATTTGACTAAACCAAACAGACACAAAACAATGTTGTTGGCCCACATACAAACATGATTGGCAAACATCTGAGTTTGGAACCAATTGTAGTCCATTAAAATAGTGTGTTTTGGGCATAAGGAGAAAAACACACAGAGACAAATTAACATTCCTAACACAGTAGTTTATATGTCTTTAAACATGTCTGGTGGGGTTTTTAAGCAACAACAGAAAACAATCTAATGCTGTTTGGGCATGTTTGCTGTTAAAAACCGTACCGCTGAAATGAGCCTTTGGAGCTAATTTAGATCTTCACATCACAACTTACTGCTGCTTCACACAACTTATGAAGTCTCTAGAATTTAAGCAGAGAAAGTTCACTGAGTTGTCTTTGTTTGTGTTTAATGTTACCTTATGAATAAAGTTTACACAGCATGTACACATCCAATCAGCCACCCACCCTGTGAACTAAAGACCTAGCTGGCCAGTCTACAAATCGGAGTTGGTCTCAGTGTGTCCCTGCTTTTCCCTGGAGCCATCACACTAGTCTCTATACATCTGTCCACATTCATTTATCCATCTGTCCACCTGTCCGTCTGTCCCTGTCTGTGTGCCTCGGTAACCCTGAATCCCCTCACTCCATCCCCTGTGTCCAATCAGCTCATCTGACCCAGTCAGACAGTGGAAACACCAGGTGCCAGATGCCCAGGTTTAATTGGGGAGCCAGGTTATTTCTAAATACCTAAGTACTAAGTACTATCTCCACTCCACCTTTTTTGTATTTAAGGACAAGATTCAACATGTTGGTATTAATACAGCAATCACCTGTTCTACGTATCACCACAAAAACAATAAAATCATTATTACCTACAAGTAAAATATAATTATCCTCATCTTCAGAAATGTTTTGATGCTCATGTAACACGTCAAATTTTAATTACTGACCAAGACAATCAAGATGTGACTTTTACCATAAAAGGTCAGCTCTCATGCAGCACGAGGCCCTCTGTAGGGGCTTTTTGAGAGCTTATCCAAAGCAATGCCAGCTCAGCTTTATGTCTCCAAATTGAATGATATCCAACAGGACCCTAGATAATATGCAGTGCCAGCTCCAACTGTCTGTTTTTCTCTTGCTTTCATTCACTTACTCTATGTCCCACTTACATTTGCTTGTTGTTTTTCTTTCTCATTGCAATTCCATCCATGTTGTCATTGGAGGTGTGCATGCTACTGCCAGCTGCCCCTTTTAACCTCTTCTGTATCCTCTCAGTACATTTATTCCTGCTTACACACACAAAGGTTTGGGATATTTACACAGGCTTATATTCATTTATTGAAGATTTACTCTAACCATAACCACTACTTGCCTAAACCTAATCCTTACCCTAACAACCGGCCCAAAAATCTGTATTTTACTGATTGACGGCACAGCGTTTGTCCCCAATCAACTGGTCTTAAGTCTCATTTGTGTCCTTGACAGTGACTCAATACACACACACACACACACACACACACACACACACACACAAATATGAGGACAGAGGGAAAAAAAAACCCCAGCTCAGTCCAACATTTAAAATCCTTCATTAGCAACTTCATTAGCACAGCGCTGAAATATTCCAGAGGAATAACAAGTTTTAAGGACATTTAAGGACACCCAGCATCCACCACACACACACACACACACTTGCACAGACAAGCAGTAATCCAGTGTCAGTTTGACCCGTAGCTTGGTTGAAACCAAGCCAAAGTGAGAGTAATCCAGCCATTAAACATTAATGAAGGTTATTAATGAGGAAGATCTAGATGGAAAAACACCCAATGACAAAGACTGCAGGAAAACAGGCTGCACACAACCTGTCCATATTAATCACTGTCCTATCAGACAGCAGCAAATTCACTCTGATGGTGAAAACAGCACCCCTAGGGATGCATACTCATGATTTGGATGTTGTTACACGTAAGTATGTTTGATTTAATGTTGTCAAATGTATGGTAGGTACAGGGGTTAAAGTGTACAAGGATGATCCAGAGGTGTTCCTGCACCTTCGATTCATGAGTAATTAAATCTGAATAATGTAAAGTGAGTGAATTTTTCATGTGCTGCAGCCCGGCATTCCTTCCAGCTGATGCAATCGAGACGCTCACTCGACAAATCAGAGAGTAATGTCACCTCACAACAAGAAATGAGTGATTAAAAGAAGGTCAGCTGATCACACAGGCTGTCGACATAGAAAATAAGTTCACCTGAGATCACAGTACAAATCAATTCGGGTTAAGTTTTGAGATGAGTCATTTTTTCCAGTTGGACTGCTACACCGGATCTTAATGTTCCTAAGATCGAGTACCTACGTTAACCCCTGAGAAAAGCGTTTTCTGATGATTACTTCTGTGGTCAGGCATAAATACAACCTGCTGCCTGTGGATATTTGCAGTGGTGTTTACAGCGGCCGGCTGACGAAATCCTCAAGAGTGGAGCAAGCAGGAAATGATTCATTTATATCAGTAACACTGATTTCCTAAACTTAAATGTGCATAATTTCACCTGGTATTTAACGCTCGGGGGAAACCACTTAGTTACAGTTGATTTGGTGGAAGGCACAACAGGAAAGAGAGAGGCAAATTGGAGACAAGATTCCATTTCATTTAACTTTTTTTTTTTTTTTTTTTTAAATGTCAGACAATTAGAGTAAAATGATTAGAATAAAAAAAGACGACAGAATAAACAGGTAAGATTGTCTTTATCCCTCTGTGGTGGCTCGATGATGTAACTTCAGCTGCAGGTCAGTTACACCACATTGTTGTGACAAGACTTGTGTCAACCCTTCATGTCAAGGCTTCTGGCTCAGCTGCAGTTAGACATTGCAGTCTGCTCTCTGCCCTCTGCAGTGTTAACACAGCTTGCCACGCATGTTTCACAAAGACAGAGGAGCAATTCTAACTGTACACCACAGATGATCCAGCTGGGCCTAGAACATTAGCCCTGTAGGTCCCTAGACTTAACACTATTTGAACATACAGTTCATTTACATACTATTTAAATGTGTCCAATTACTTTTCTGGCATTGACTGATATTGTTTAGCACAATGGACCCAATTAGATCCCTCCATCAGTGCAAATGAGTGTCCTCCTGGCAGGCCACAAGCAGTTGAAGTAAATTAAAGAGTGGCAATTAGTAACAAGCCACGGTCCATGCAGGGTTGCCACACATTACTGAATAAAATCATTCACCAACCTCACTGTCTCAAAGCAAACTGGGAACTTGCTTTGTCTCACTGGCGCACACACACACACACACACACACACACACACACACACACACACACACACACACACACACACACACACACACACACACACACACACACACACACACACACACACACACACAGGAACATCTCAGTTCCATAAACATACAGCAGCTGAGACATACGCTTCTACACATACTGCCTTTGCACTATTGTACCTGTAGTGATATATTGTGAGTAAAACTCTTAAGCTCATGACCAAAGTTCCATACTTAAATCGGATCGTGGCAACTGAGTCATCCCCATGGCAACTAAGTAAACTCTATCTGCTAATGAAGACAATGAGCTGTGGTAGAAAGTAGGGGTGTGACGAGATCTCGTACCACGAGATCTCGCGAGACAAAAACGCGCGATATTTCTCGTCGAAGTGAATTTTGTCTCGCAAAGCTATAATTAAGGGGCGCACCAAAAAAATGAAAAAGACGTTCGTTTTTCTATCGCTCATTCGCATGTCTTTTTATAATGTCAAATGTGGATCATTAACCTTGTTGCAGCTTCTACCTGCTGAGAAGATCTCAGTCAGAAGTAGGAGAGGAGGAGAGGAGCAGGTTAACCTCAGGTCTCTACACTGAAAGCCTGAGGTAGGAGGAGCGGAGGAATCTAGCGCAGCTATGGAAGCCTAATGATGCAAAAAGTCAAATGAGTCACACTACAAAATTATAACACTATTTATATGTTGTTCTACTTGTGTATTTATGTGATGCAGGATTTGTGCAATTTACTTTTATTTCTGTTTTTTTATTAGCAATATGTTATAATTTGTGATATTTGGATAATTTATTTCATTTATATTTATATATTAGAATTGTTTCTACTCTTTACAATTTATTTTTTAGTATTTGTGATTGTATCTAACTTTTGTATTTATTGTTGTTATTTCCATAAATACCAAAATGATCCATCTACAGTATAAAATATCTATATGTGGAAACCTTTTACAGTGCTGCATACTGCATATGATAATTATATATTTAGAAAGTAGAACTAAAGTAATTCATTACAAGATGATTAGTTCAAAAATTTCAATTCAATTTCCATTTTGTGAATTTTAAATAAAAGAATAGTCATGTATTTCCTCATTGAATCTCGTCTCGTCTCGTCTCGTGAGCTGAGTGTATGGTCACACCTCTAGTAGAAAGCAAAGGCAGAAAATGCTAGTAAGCGGTCCTTGAATTTAGATAGTTTTGTTAAATTTAAAACTCCCCTCTGCATACCTGAACTCAAGTCCTACGCCTGAATAAATGGAGGGATTACTCATAGTTACAAAACTCTGTGTGAAAATATGACTAAAAATAGATATAGAAATACTCTGCCTTGAATAATGCTTTGTGTGTGATGGGTTTTTCCCTACAAAAATCACATCTCCTCCTTCTCCCTCATTAAAAATCCAGAACCTGAACATTGCAATCTTTATTCATTTCAAATGTTAAAACTGCTGGACGCAAGATTCAAGTAAAGATTCAAGATTCCTTTATTGTCATTTTCATTATGCACTTCCATATATAAGAAAAGGAGAGGAAAAAATAGTGCAAAAAAAAAAAAAAATCTTTAAATAAATGGGCCTGGATGAAAGTCATGATTTAAAATAGTCATAATTAAAAGGATGTTCCTATTCATAAAGTGTGAGAGTGTCTCATATTTGTGTGTGCACTGGCTGCCTCAAGTTTCCAGGTGAAATGAGTTAGAACTGCTTTACTCTTTTTAAAATATGAAAAATCAGCACTCAACTAATAATTACAAAACTAACAATTAACTCCACCACCAAAGCCAGTAGCCTAAACCCTTTATTTATGAGAGACATGAACAAAGGTTTTACTCATTCCTCGATGCTGCTTTGTCTTCTAAGATGAAAAAAGGATTTGCTACAGATCTAATGAGCTTGATGATACAAAGAAGGTTATTCCTGCCCTTTGTTTACTTTCTTATATCCTGTTTTGCCCAGCATCCAACTGAATTATGCTTCTTTACATCACTTTCCATCTCCTCCTTCACATCCTTCACCTTATCAGTGTATCCTCATTTCTTCCACTTTTGACACATCTGTCCTTCTCTGTACGTCTCATTTATTTCTTGGGCCGTCTCATTTTTATC
Source organism: Scomber scombrus (assembly GCF_963691925.1). Taxonomy (NCBI): domain Eukaryota; kingdom Metazoa; phylum Chordata; class Actinopteri; order Scombriformes; family Scombridae; genus Scomber; species Scomber scombrus. The sequence continues at coordinate 30,167,610 of NC_084975.1, read as the reverse complement.
TTCACTCTCTATCCCTCCTCTTTCTGCTTGTGCACTATCCCTCCCTTTCTCTCTGTCTATGCTAAGTATTGGTAATTACATTATCATGCGCTACCCCATGAAATATAGTTTTGGTGACACCGAGTGTGTGTGTAAGCGTGTATGTGTGTGTGTGTGTGTGTGTGTGTGTGTGTGGAGTTGATGATGGAGAGGCTGTCTGCGTTTTTAATAAACACAACACTGCAACGCCCCAACACGCTAACTGCCTTAGCATCGAACCTCATGCACACGTAAGTACACACACGCAAACACACACAGAGGCATCTGCCAAGGCTGGGCTCAAACTTGCAGGGAATTTATGTACAAATAATTACTTTTTAATAGCCAGTAATGTGATTTCCTGCCAAAGAAATATTCAAATGCATCTCAGGCAGTCCAGTATATTATCTGCCTGGAGCTACGGATGCGACTTAGGGGAGACGGCACAGGAAAGACAGATTATTGTTTGTGTGATAATAATTATTTTACCCTTGTCATCTGCGGAGGAAAATGGGAGATAATGCCTTTGTCTCTCTGTCTTCTTCCTTCACTTTCTTTTCTTTCTCTTTCTCCGACTCTCTTGTTCTATCACTTTCTGACTCAAGCTGAATATCCACACTAACTTCAACTTTTCTATCAGTGCAGGGGGGGTGATGCAAGTTACAGGGTCTTTATAACCCAAACACATTCTTTAGATCTGTAGCAAAGTGGCTGCTGTGACGCAGTTTCGACATGTGTAGATCTGTATCAAAAATATCTCATAGCCATTTAGAGCGACTGTCAATTTCAATAAAGGGTTCAATATTTTTTGTCCAAATCAATATTTTCTTCCCTTGGGGGAGTCCAGAGAGTACATGAGCGCTCACTGGTGTTTATGTAAAATGATAAAGAAGCTTCCCTTGTAGGCCTTAGCTGTATTCCTCACATCTGGATACAGCTGTGTTTCAGTGGAGTGAATGCCAACATGAGTGAAGCATTTGGCTTAAAAAAAAGAGCTTCTCAGCTCTGTTTCCCAATACTCATTTATTGTAAAAGTTTTCTCTACCATCACTTGTAAATTTCTACACATTTCCCCAAAGCAGTACTTAAGAGCAAGTGAGTGCCATTAAGAGCATCTTAGCTGTCCATGGTGCTGAATACATTTTAAAGTAGCTTTGCATACTGAACTGTCTGTAAGCTGTGTTATATTTCTTTTCTTTTTTTTTTTTTAAACACGACAAAGTGAAAATTAGAAATGCTTTATACTTGGAATTATTCAGTATGAAAACGAGGTGTAATTTCCAATAATAGCCAACAGCTTTCAGATTGCATACTTTTATAATTCATGTTATTGAGTAGAAGTCTGTTTAAGAAAGTAAACTTGATTGATTTACCTGCTGCTCAAGGTGGTTACTTTTAACATCGCATTAGATCTGGAATGGTTCCATTAAGTTTCATAAATATGCACATTGTGAAGGTCATTCTGTCATCATTTTTCTATAAATAAAAATATGAATAAAAAAAGAAAGACAAGAGTAGATACAGAACATAGAAATATACCATCACAAAAGTTGCATTTTAGTGGGATAAGACAGGAGAGAGGAGGACAACGGTGACAGAAACTGGCCAACCGCTTTCATAAAAACAATTAACAGCGAGTGAGAAGGCAGCACTCAATCATCTACCATCAAATCCTACGACTGTCTTCAGTTATTATACATTTGGGAAGTTTAAGAAGGTCGGTAGGATGGATTTTAATATCTTCTTAAGATACTTTTGCTAGAAGCCTCCCTGACCCTCCCTGACCAAGTGTAAATGCAGTGTGTCTGTAAATGTAAAACACAGCAGGGTCTTCTTAATAAGGTCTGGTAGATGTTCCAGATGTGTATTGTCAATTTTTTAGAGAAAAAATCCAACTTGCTGGATTTGGAAAATCAACAGCATCAGATGTTACTGATTTTGAGGATGTGGTTTTTTTTTTTAATTTAATATTTTTTTTAAAGTCCTTTCTGGCACAATAGAGATCAATGGAAGGTTCATGTTGATGTTTCAATATTATAAAGTGACGCACCTCTGCACACGTTACAACAAGAGAACTTTGCCTCACACGGGGGCACCAGTGACCTTGTTGACCTGATGAATGGAATTGTGTTGGGTTAAGTGGGCTGGTCAGTTCGTCTAGACCACTCAACATTTGAAAGCAGCACTTTGCATTCTCTTTTGCGGTGCATGCTCGTGGCTCGTCGGCCTTGGCCGTGGCGTGGTTATTTCTATGTTTTAGGTTTAGTCTGGTATTACAGATTTTTCTAAATAACATTTTCCAAGGTTGACTTTCTATTAATTGGGATGTTGATGCTAAAACATCTTAGCTGCTTTGCTGTTTGACAAAGTGCTCAGGCTCCATATAGATACAGTTATCTGTTATAATGAGAAAACTCCAGGGATGTAAACTTTTACATATTGAACTACAAATATGTAAAAAGGGTTTTGGTCCCGATAACTATATTTGGTTTACTTTCAGTCTGAGCCAAGGATCCGATTATTTTTTTCTACTTATGGGAGACAATATCTAACATGCATCACATGATATATTAAATATGAAAATCTGAGGAAATTGCAACAGCCATCCCTCTGCCTTCCTCTCTCCATTTCTTTCTTTCTTTCTTTTTTTGGTTTGTTTCTCACAGACACCAGGGTTCACAGTGTCACAGGTAAGTGATGCCTGATGTAATGTCTAGAATTCATTTTTTTCATTAACAGTTGACACCTCCCTGGCAAGTTCAAGTGCATAACACAGTGTGTATGTGTGACACTGTGTGTTTGCAGGTTTTAATCTTTGCACCCTGCGTGTCTCCGCCTAAGTGTGTATGTGCAAGGACTGTTTAATGACCTCTGGAAGGATGAGCCTGCTCAAACTGAACCTCAGGGAGTCTCACCGATTGCTGCTTTCTGTGAGTGTATATATATATATGTGTGTGTAAGTGTGTGTGTGTGTTGTGTTGAGCACCAGCTAACGCACCGCTCTGTCTAATCCGCACGAACAAATCAGAGCTAAGTGCATCGTCACACAGCAATATCCCACACAGACAGAGAATTAATGTATGTGTGAGTGAGTTATAAATAGACAAAAAGAGAGATGATGGTTCATTAATTTTCATTCTTTTTTGTCTCATTCCTCACAAGCTAGACTTTTCACCTCCTCTTCTACTTCTTCCTCTGTATGGTTCTCCTACATTGTCTCCTCTCTTTCTTCTCCTTTTCTGTGCTCTGTACCATAGGCAAAATGTGTGTCTGTCATTTTCTGTGTGTGTGTGTGTGTGTGTGTGTGTGTGTGTGTGTGTGTGTGTGTGTGTGTGTGTGTGTGTGTGTGTGTGTGTGTGTGTGTCAAGGGACAGATTACTGTTCCTGTGCTTGTGTTTTAGAGGAGTGATGTGCGTGTGTGTGTGTGCATGTGTGTGTGTCCAGTGGTAGATGTGAGTGTGTATGACAGGCCGATAATAGGACTCACTGTTGGCCATGCCACCTACCTGGAAACAGACCCTATCTGCCTCTGGGGAATATACACACACACACACACACACACACACACACACACACACACACACACACACACACACACACACACACACACAGTATTATATCTAATCACAATGGCAGTCTAGCACAGAGGAGTCAGATCACTTACAGTGACGGATCAACACATGGGTCAAGTACACGCTCAAACGTGCACACACACGCACACACACACACACACACACACACACTTTGCCACTGCCATGGGTGATGTCTGTGATGTCAGTATCTCGCCTTTACTGTCTCTCTTATACCTCACTGATGTTCTCAGTACTTTCTATGGTAACTGATATGCACTATAATGTCACATCTGTTTGTTTTTTTGTTTTTTTTGTTGTGTTGTTTTTTTCATCACATGGCAGTGCTTGCCATTTGTTAGTCACGCTTGGTGCCCTACACACAGCACATGATGTGCACATGAAACAAAGGAACCTTACCAAAGGAGATTAACATATTTGTAAATGATTTTTTCATTACTATTTTTGGTTATTTATTATTATATTTATTCTTTGTCCCTTCTGAAGGTTGAACATACAAAGGAAAGGAAACTCAAGAATCAAACCGATAACCTAAAGATAACTTAAAGTCATATTCAAAAGTGAAAAACAAAGACTATTAAATACTGATAACGGAAACATTTTGGTCAGACAGAAGGTATTATTAATTTTGTGTATAGACAGCTTAACTGCTACTGAGTGCTGAATATTTCCTCTATTAAGTTTTCACTTATTTTATTTTTTTTTAATTTTATTCCCATGGTATATTTCACTTAAGTTTGAGTCAAGTGGAACTATTTAATTTTGCAAGCTTTGCAAGTCCCCTCAGGGTTTCCCAAGAGAAACAAGCAGGAGAGAGGGTGAAAATACAGGAGAAACCCTGGGAAACATGGGGATGTTGATATGTCTGCCTCAACTCTATAGAGCATTCCAGGATTTATGCTAAATGCTTTGGTTTTACAGCTGGCAAGTTTACAGTTTCAGTTCAATGTTACCACTCTCGACAGCAGCAGCACCAGACGCCTGCAGGCAGCTGTTTTCAGTGAAAAAGCTCATCATACTGTGTGAGACTCACACAAGGATAGTAAGAAGCTGGTGAACATATTTCAGCTAAGGAGACAGATATTCCCCTCAGGAGGTGGTGGAGACCAAAACGGAGCAAATATAAATATATAAATATATGTAAATATTGGACTTACATTCAGAAAGTGGCCAGAAATACAACTGCAAATGAATGATCATGTTACTGCTGTATATGAACTTTAAAAGATGATAATATGTCAGTGTTGTGTTTACAGCTTATTGTTTTAGGATTTTGCAACCACACCACTCATTGAACCACACATTATTTATGTGCTAGTTGCTATGCTACTGGTGTTATTTATCTAAAATGTTGAGGCTTATTGGCAATGCCTTTTGATCTTTATATCGTAACAAGAGTTATGAGAAGCAGTGTCCTGGACTCTTTAACAGTGATCACAGACTATGCAGGTATCTAACTGACTTAAAATATTTAAAGGGACCTATTATGCTCATTTCCAGCTCTATTTTTTTTTGTGGGACTGCACTAGAGTATTTTTGCATGATTTACAGTTTTAAAAAAAAAATCCTTATTTATATGTATCTTATACTGACCCTTTATGCAGCCCCTCATTTCAGCCTCTGTCTCTAACAGGCAATCTTAGCGTCTGTCTCTTTAAGCTCTTTAAGGCCCCTGTCCCATCCTGATGAGCCCACTCTGTTCTGACTGGTCAGCTTCAAGTCTAGTGAGGGGTAGTTGTCTTAAATCACAGCTGATGTGTATATATATATATATATATATATATATACAGTGTATATATATATGTATATATAGCCATTAAGAAAAGATTAGTGTAAAAAAACAAAAAAAAAACAATTTACTATTATCTCTGTTAACAAAGCACTGGAAAATGTTCACAAGCCTTTTAAACCTTACATTCTGTTCAGGGTCACATTTGACCCATTTTCACATCTGAGATCATTAAATAAAACTCTTTTAACCTAAAATTTGATGAATTTACCATATAAAGAAGGAAATATTCTCATCCAGAATTCATCCAAAATGTCCAAAATGTTCATTCTTCACATTTAATATCGTTTGTTGAAATAGTTTCTCCTGTTTTATGTAACATTGGACCATTATATAGTGTTTTTATGTAGTTTTTATTCATAAAAACTAAAAGATTAACTCTTTCTGCTGTCTAAAAGCTTCATTAAGGATTAATCTCACATTTATATGTGACTGATGAGGTGTTGATGAATGATTTGTGGTTCAGAAGTTTGTTATTGAGACTAATTGTCAGAATTAGAACAGTATGTGAGGGTTAATCAGCATTTAGACACCGGACAGCAATCTGTAATCCACAATTCCATAGATGCTTCTTTCTCAACTGAAAAGAGACAGCACAGAAAAGTTAAGTTAAAATTAACCTTTTTCCTTTCTTTGACTTTGCACACCCCTTTCTCTCTACTTGTCTTCTCCACAAACACCCTCTTCTTCTCTCGGACGACCCTCCTCTCTTATCTTTTAGTTGTCCATCTCCTCAGCTCTCCTTTTCCTTCATGCTCCACTCAAACAAAACAAAATCTCTTGTTTTCTTTTTTTTACTGCTCTCTTTATTTCATCAGAACATTCTTTTTCATCTTCTCTACCTGTTTTAATCCTTTCCTCTCTTCCTTTCCCCTGTCTTTCTTTCTCTCCCTCTCTTTAATGAATCATGCTGAAGCTTGCTTTCATACATTGCTGATGGACGCCCCCTGGCACACACACACATATTGCGAACATTCATCACCGCTACAATAGAAGTTATACTCTGCTAGCAAACATGCACAAAGTCACACACATTATGACACATCCATTTGCTCATGTACATGTCTGTGAATAAAAATGGAGACAGCTGCAGATGCATGTGATGGATCAGGGCATGCAACATACAGTATTACTGAATATTATATTAGACAATGGAACCCAGTCCCAGTAACAGTTGATATACTGTATGTTGCTGTATATTAAGTTAGACTCTAGAAATTAGGCTTTTCGGGTTACAATAGAAACAACTGGCACCATCAAAAATAACCAGCATCATCATCTACCTCACTGCTGATGGAGGCAACTCAAGGACCCAAGCAGGTGGGTTATATCGGAGGTTGATTTGTGACAGCGTCTCACCAGAAAATGAAATGTGATGAAATACCTGTGCTAGAAGTGTAAATTCATTCTAGGCAGCAGAAGTTTATTGAAGGCTTTGTGGAGGGATCTTTAGCAACTTCAACAATTAGCGATCTCTCATTAAGGGATCTCCTACCTTCCACTGATGTTAGAAGAATTGCTACAGCTGCCTGCAGTGATTCTATAAGATTTTTTTACCACAAAGTTTTGTCCACAGGTAGTTCTTTACTCTGTTGTGCTGCAGTGTGTTGTTTGTATTTGTGGAAACCTCAACGCAGCCTCATCTGTTAGCTGTATATGAATATTAATGAGAGATTGTGAAAGACACACGCACATGAACTGAGAAATGGTAGAGGCACTTATGCACTGACACAGTGTCTGTGCACAGAAACTCAAACACACAGCAAAGCTTAATGGTATTAAACCAGTCACGTCTTAGAAAGCAGCAGGGCAGAATGGACATACTGATGAAACACACCTAAACATGTACTGACAAACATTCACACACACACACACACACAACAGCATGTATGTGTGACTGAAATATCATATCTGTCTTATCTGAACACACACACACACACACACACACACACACACACACCAGCATGCATGTGTGACTGAAATATTATATCTGTCATATCTGAACACGCGCACACACACACACACACACACACACACACACCAGCATGCATGTGTGACTGAAATATTATATGTCATATCTGAACACACACACACACACACACACACACACACACACACACACACACACACACACACACACACACACACACACACACACACACAATAAAAGAAAGAGACTAAGAACACATACTTGACATTTGACGTACAAATTCACTTCATTAGTTTGAAGAAATGTGAACCTGGAAACTGCCCAGTGAGAGATGTATGTTGACTGGTTTAACAGGAAATGTTGGGAAAGTCTATGCAACATAAAAAAAATTGCTCCTCATGAATGTAAATTCACATCAGCATTTTCAAGATTCAACATCTGTGTGAAAGAAATAGCTGTGTGTTTAGTTATGTTGATAATGCAACTCATTAGAAATATTCAGTGCCAGTGTCTCTATACTTAATCCAGCAGTACAGTATGTGAGCACAACAGCTACTACAATGTGAAGGTTTGACTAAGGTAATTTAAACTACTTGGTTAGAGCTAGGATGCTGTCATAATAATAATAATAACTCTTAAACTTCCTGTTGTCCTCGGGTCAAATCTGATCCCCTTCATTTTTCAATATGGATTTATTTCATCTAATTGCCTAAAAATCACAGGATGGTTGCATACTACATTCTTTGCAAGTATAATCATCACTAATTTCATTGAATTGGGTGATAATTTCTACTTTATGCTTTATGAACAGTCAAACCAGACTGGGACATCAGGTGTGATTTAGTGCTGCCATTCAAATATTTGAAATGGTTTCAAAACAATATCCTGACTGCAATTGGACCTATACCAGTCTGTGATAATCCATCAACATATTTTCCTCTTATCTTAAATTTAATTCAAATCATTCATAATTTCAGCTTTTTTTAATCGAAGCTTGTGAAGCGCAGTTTCAGGAGCGGGAAAAACACCCCAATTACAACCCTTCCGGCTCCTATATAAACCAGCCTAACCCCTCTTCCCCCTCTTTCGCGCTCGTATTCCAGTTTCACGTGCAGACAGTCTCAGTCAAGCTTTAATGGTCATCCCAGAAACAGATCGTACCTCCCGCATAATTGCATTAACAAAACTTGAACAAACGCTATGTTTACAACTCCAAGAGCCAACTCACCACGGACCACAAACTGCAGATCAACCCGTCCGACTTGACTGAAGATTCGCGTGAAACCGGTTCTCCTCTCCTCACCCAGCAGCAGACCGCAGCCGAGCGTCCCGGCACCTAAGCGGTGCACATACCGGCATCGTGGGCTTTTCTACTCACGCTCCCCTGACGTGACACTCACGGTAGATCTGCGGCTCCTTTCCTCCACCAGCGAGGGCAAAAAAACAGGGAAGCAATGGGCATAGCCGCTGGAGCAGCTGCTTTAACTCTCCCCTCCTCCGCTGCTTCAACAGTCCAGGTACTTCTCCACCACGCCGAACTCACACGCCTCTGTCCGGCCGCCTTTACATCCACAAACGGACCCGACATCAGCGACCGAACCGCCGCTCGCCTTTATTGTTTACTCGGCGGCAACAACAGCCACCGGGTTTCCCGCGCTTCCAGGTTTTCGCCAAAGCCAATCACTGGCCGCATCGTCACGCATGACGTCACAGAGCCCTGTAGCCCCACGGCCACAGCGCCCCTGGTGGGGGCCAGGTAGTATTGCGCTACTCATTCTACTCACTTGTCAGTATTTAAACCAATGGCACGAGACATCACTTCTGCATTATATGTTATCCGTCCACTATTTTGTAGTAAAGAATTCATAATTAATTTAAAATCATTTCCACATTGTCTTTTTCCATATAACAGCTGCGAGCTTATCGTGCAGCTACTCACTCACTTGCACATTACAAACACCGGGTTGCACATTGTTAGTACATCTAGTCAATCGTCATTTTATGCATCATCTGCCATTAAACGCATCGTGTCGCGTGTTACTAACACAGCTTATCACAAATGCTAACCGAAATCTCTCCATATAGTCCACATTAAAAGCACCGGATCGCAAGCTACTAACACAACTTATCACAAATACAACTAACCTGAAATTATTTCTTTATCAACTGCAACCCCCTGCCGTTTCCCACTACAACCGCAGCGTTTCGCTTGGACAGGGCCATCAGACACCGTGATACCAGCAACCCAGGCCGTTTCCTCACTCAAACTGCAGCGCAACGCCTTGACAGGGACATCAGGCACCGGGATGCCTGCGACCCCTGCTGTTTCCTCACTCCAACCGCAGCGTTTCGTTTAGACAGAGACATCAGGCGCCGGGATGCCTGCGAACCATGCGGTTTCCTTACTCCAACCGCACTGTTTCGTTTAGACAGGGACATCAGGCACCGGGATGCCTGCGACCCTTGCGGTTTCCTTATTCCAGCCGCAGCATTTCATTTAGACAGACATCAGGCGCCGGGATGCCTGCGAACCATTCGGTTTCCTTACTCCAACCACAGCGTTTTGCTTAGACAGGGACATCGGACACTGTGATACCAGCAATCCATGTCGTTTTCTCACCACTACAGCAGTGCTTCGTTTAGACAGGGACATCAGGCACAGAGAAGCCTGTGACCCATGCAGGGTTTCCTTACTCCAACAACAGCATTTCGCTTAGACAGGAACATCGGACACTGTGATACCAGCGACCCATGCTGTTTCCTCACTACAACCGCAGCGCTTCGCTTAGACAGGGACATAAGGCACCGGGAAGCCAGCGACCATGTAGTTTCCTCACTCCGACCATAGCGTTTTGCTCAGACAGGGACATCGGGCTCCACGCTGCCTGCAACCCATGCTTGTTTCTTTACTCCAGCCGCAACATTCGCTTAGTCATGGACATCGGGCACCACGCTGCCTGCAACCCATGCCGTCTTCCCACTCAGACCGCAGAGTTTCGCTTACTCGTGGACATCGGGTCCACAATGCCAGTGACCCATGCTGTTTCCTTACTCCAGCCGCAACATTCGCTTAGTCATGGACATCGGGGTCCACGATGCCTGCGACCCATGCCGTTTCCCCACTCGGACAGCAGCGTTTCGCTTACTCGTGGACATCGGGTCCCAGATGCCAGCGACCAATGCCATTTCCACACTCCGACTGCAGCGTTTCACTTAGACAGGGACATTACACACCGGGATGCCTGCTACCATGCCATTTCCTTAAATCAAACAGCAGCGCTTCGCTTAGTCATGGACATCAGGCACCGGGATGCCCGCAACCCCTGCTGTTTATATGTCCAACCACAAAACTTTGTTCCTACGGGAACGTCGGGCACCGGGATGCCTGCGACCCATGCTGTTTCCTTAAATCCAACAGCAGCGCTTCGCTTAGTCATGGACATCAGGCACCGGGATGCCCACAACCCCTGCCGTTTTCAACGTAAGCTACACCTCTTCCTATCTCGTCACTTCGACCATTTCATTAGCAACGCCCTTTCACAAGTTCAACGTAACATGTTGTCCTAGTTCGTCACCATAACTATTTCATTATGATGCCTCTTAGAGCCTCTCTTCATTGCCGAATTCAGACAAGTGCCTAATCATTCCCGATTTCAGACAAGTGCCTAATCATTTCCTGTCACACAGCACTTTCTCCACGTATCATCATCGCACCATTCTGAAGATCCGCTCGGTGTTGGTGGAGGTTTTTGGGGGTCCTCGTTGCCCAGGTGCAGCAGCGGATCCTTCATACGGCCTCCCCACACCGCATCAAGAGCACAAACGATTCATTCAAATCTTGTTAATAAATTTGTCAAACGTATCTCATTGGTGGTGTGGTCCTTGCTCGTGAAACTAAGGAATGAGGTCTTATTTTATTCAAATGAGGCCTATTGACCATCATTTGCAACACAGAATTGGGTAAATGTATACTTTATGCTTTATGAACAGTCAAAACTGACTTGGGAGGACAAAAGTTTCATGGTTGACAGGAAGACAACAGAAAGGTTAAGCCAGAATTTTAGCTCAAGGTGGTACCTGGTGGTATACATATTGCATAAACACTGGCAAAAAATCAGTAATCACAATATTGTCGTCTTGATTGTCCATGTTGTAATTTTGCTTTGTTGTTCTATTCAGTACACACCATCTATTGTATGTGTGTCTGTGGAGGACAAGCAGTCGATATGCATGACTGAAAAATGGCATTTACAATACATTAGCTGACTTGAGATATATGACCTCTCAGGTTGTAAACATCGGAACATCATATGAATAAATGTATGCTGATATGATGTGATGAAGATTTTTATTCATTTTTAGTGTCATGTATTTATATGCGTTCTGCATTTACAACACACAAAGTTAGTGGCCTTTTTCAGGTCCTGAATCTACTATTATAGAATTTAGGCTATTATAGAATCTTTAAAGCTTAATGGAAATGGTGATTTAAACAATATTATGATATACATTGTTGTAGATCACAATACTAAAAAAAAAAAATATGAAAATCTTTTCCTGGCAAACAAACTGCATAACAGAAGGGATATTTTGCTCCCGACATATTTGATTGTTATAAACATATAAACTTGAGTAAATAATACAAGTAATACATTACAGCACAAGGAGTGGAAAACATGACAAAGTGTCCAATACATTGCGCTGAACCTGAACATATACACACAAACTGTTGAGACACAACCTAATTTTGTCCGCAGATCATCTGCAACCTTATAGCAGCCGCCTGTGACATCATCATCGAAGGACAGGTCAATACTAATGAGGTCAGAAGAAGGGAATGAAATCTGATTACGGTCCCCAGTTCATAAACAATATATTTCTATTAAAATCCAGCTTTGACAAAAGAAAAGGGAGAACGAGATAGAGGGAGGGAGCGTGAAGGCGAGGATGAGTGTAAAGAATGAGAAATGGAGAAATGAAATGTGAAGAGAATGAGAAGACAGAGAAAAGAAAAACTTCTTGAGTAAAAAGAAAAAAAAACAAAGGATCAAGGGAAGGAAGTGTTGAAAGTGAAGTGTGTGATAATGAATCATCTGCTTAACAAATGCAAGGCCATACTGACTAACCATATATTAGTAATTAAAACAGTGGATCACTGTTGTCCCCATCAGCTCTGCTGTAATAAACCTTCCCTCTCCTTCCTCTAGGCTATTATGGCTTATTTGAAAAGGAACAGCTACAAGCATGAAAATCAACCAGCTGCTTTATTGGATTTAAAGTGCGAACAGATCACAGGTGCATTAGAGTCATACACAAAATTCAACTTCCTCACTATAAAATCTATCATAAGGAGTTATTCATAGAGTTTGGATGTAGAACAAGCACATGCTCTGTTCATTCTAATGATGGAATGGTTTCCAGTTGCTACACTGCATCAGTTAGATCTTCTCTGACAGCATGAATAGATGTGGGAACATCCGAGATTGGTGGAGTAGGTAGTAGACAGGCTAGTATTTATACTTATGGGATACCCTGTCGGTGATTTGGGATGGGGAAAAAAATAGTTTGAACTCTAGCAGAAAGATGAGAGTAACATCACCTGTAATCAGAATATTAAAAACCCATGGATTTGGGCCCCATTTTTTGGCAGAGGATATAAATATGCAAGTAGGCTTACAAGTCTTTTTGGCTTTACTCACAACACACAAAAATAAGCTTATAATGACTGCTGTTCTTCAATGGTCATATTCAAGTACTGTATCATGTTATTCAAGCTGATGAACCAGCAACAAAAACATTGAAACACTGATGACCAAGACTGAGAATCTACAGCCACGCTAATGGCTCTATGAGAGTGTAACTCATAATGATCATACAAACATGCTGATTTTTAGCAGGTAATGTTTACATGAAAAGTCAGGGGATCAGCAGAATCATTAAGATTCAGCTTCATCACCACAAATCAAATAATTTCACTTCTGAGGATCACCAGACTCAGTAGGATACATTTTGCCAGACCCTTGTACAAAATGTTGTGCCAGTCCGTTTAGCAGATGTTGCGATATTGCTACCCATAATATTAATGTAAAAATGTCATCACCTGCACATCCGTGAAACCATCACATTGGTAACGTATTCCGGTTACACTTTGATCAGCTTACCGGTGACTTGTCTTGGCTACCAGCATCAGTAATCATCTACCACACCCAAGCAGCATCAGACCATGTCTGTCCACCTAAGACAAGCAGAACAAATGCAACAGATTATAAAAAGCTCAGGCTAGTATTTAGAAATTTTACACACAGTCACTGGAGGACTACAAATCTAAATTATTTTATAACCTGTGTGCCTTAAAATAGTTTATAAATGGCCTACTGTCACTGTTTGCTGTGTTTGCATCCTTTTAAATTGCATATTACACTTTATTGCCCTTATAGATTACTAATGGTTTGTGTTGTTAGTTTTTTTAAGTCTTAATTTTTCTGTCCTAAATGTTTGTATGCCTCAGGGAGTGATATCTAAATGTTGTTATATTGTTGTCTGGCCCTCAATATAATGACAATAAAGCTACTACTACTTGTGAAAAGGCTTCATTCAACTGCTTATCTCCAAATGGTATGTAATTGTAACCAACTAGTCCTCCAAATGAAATGGCTACATAGGTGGTTTGTACCATGCACTTCAGAACAAACCAGTGTAGCGTTTTAAGGACTACTTACTGGAGTGTAATATGCTGCTTTCCAAAACCGTTACAAATCACTGTTAAAGAATCATGATGTTTTATGATGTGACAACACTGTGGTTAAGGTCAGGTTAGGTTTAGGCATAAAATAACCCTTGGTTATTCTTTGGTAAAGATCATGGTTTCAGATAAAATGATCACTTAAAGTGTGGTTAGTACTTCCAAGTACAGTAAACACAGTTTTTAAAAGATTGAACCGACTCACTCCCAAGTTGAAAACATGACACTCACGGTTGGAGACGGGAAGTGAACAGTGGTTTACTGCAGCTAAATCCGCCTTTGGCAACTTTTTGCCATGTAACTACCCAGCCATCCACCCAATCCACCTCCTCCTAAGAGGGAAGTCACCATGTACTGACATCAGCGGAACTGCATCGTTTCCCTGTTGGACAAAAGTGAGAGATAAGTCTAGCTATGTCAAGACAATTTTTTATATAGCACTAAATCAAAACAGAAGTTATCTCAGGGTGCTTTTCACATATAGCAGGTCTAGGATTAATTGACAAAAACTCAAAAAGGAAAAACTCACCTTTAATGGGAAGAAACCAGAACCAGGCTCTTGGTGGACGTCCATCTCCGACTACGCTTGTTACCTTGTAACCGCAACAAAACCGTCTAAGGTAAAAAGCAAATAATTCCTTCATCAAACCACCACTTCAACAAGCATAAACATGGAGAAAAGCCATATTTTATACAGCTTTGCCTGCAGTGTCCCATCCACCGCTGGTATGTTTTACACAACCAAAGCTAACAACACAAAAGCTTCCTCTATGGTAGCCTAACTGTTTATCTGGGTTTGCCATGCATATTCAAATTTTTGTCAAATTCTTATAAATGTAGCTGCTGGCTGAGACAAACCAGCCTGTCCTCTCTCTACCAGCGGTACCTGCAGGCAGTGAATCACATCAGCAGCAGAGGGAGGAGGACAGAGGACGGGAGGAAGGACTGCCTGCGCAGAGAGCAGCTGTGCGCCCTTTGAATCGGGCCGTGGTGACAGATGGGTCGAAATTGTCTGTCGTGTGTGGATCGTGTGTGTAGATGGTGTTTCATAGATGATCTGGCAACATCAGACAAACAAATACAGAACTTATGGATCTGTGCGTATCACAATTATTCGTAGGTTGACGGGCCAGGTAAATTACAGGAGTTTACTGGGAGAAGCAACAAAAGTGGAGCACAGTGGGAGAGAGGGTGGTGGTGTTGGCAGATCTGAACAGTGTCACTCTGTGCTAAGAAATACTGTTTTAATTCTTGTTGCTGCTTCATAATAAAATAATTCATGAAGGGTTTTACTTTGAGTGTGAAGGTGAAAGTTATTCAAGATATGTAAGTATTGAAATCTGATGAAGGTGCCTTCACTCACTTTCATGACAACACATTGAGATAATTATGTTTTGGCCTTCATCCCAAGCAATACATCTATATCATGCCATGATGTATCACTACACAGCTAATGGATACTAAAGATCATGTTTTCAATCAGTTACCTAAGCTGCCTTTCAAGCTGCCAACATGCAAAGTTGGCTGCGTTGTGCATCCTGAACATAAACCCAGCTCTGGATCTCCAGACAGACTGCAGCAGACTTCTGTTTCTTCTGTGGACATTCAGGTGTGCAATCTGCTCCTAGGAAACATATTAGATTAATAACAACAAAAGGTGGAAGCGAGTACACCGAATCAAGCTCTGCACACAGGTGAGAAATCACACAGACGCACACACGTGTCGATATAGCTACACACCCATGTACACAGACACACACCCTTGTGCGCACAGTTATCAGACATGCACAGATATGCTCAGACATAGACACACATATACTGTATACATTCTCACTTATAAACACACACACACACACACACACACACACACACACACACACACACACACACACACACACACACACACACACACACACACACACACAGCCTGTGGCAGCAGCAACTGTGGCATCTGTTGCCCACTGAGCCAGTCTGCTGGAGCTGGAGTCAATTATAAACACATTAGACTCTGTTTCCCATAACACACAATGACAGAAATACCTGTACGTGATCGCTCACACATAAACAAAGTCACACACACACACACACACACACAAACAAAGTCACACACACATACATACATCAATAAATATACTCCAGCAGAACAAGTCTATGTTCATTATTACTTCTCACTGCATTGAAAAAGAAAGACGAGATGATGCAGTAGAGAGACACACGCAGA
Source organism: Scomber scombrus (assembly GCF_963691925.1). Lineage (NCBI taxonomy): Eukaryota > Metazoa > Chordata > Actinopteri > Scombriformes > Scombridae > Scomber > Scomber scombrus. Next base: position 30,151,320 of record NC_084975.1, on the reverse strand, counting down.
GAGAGAGAGAGAGAGAGAGAGAGAGAGAGAGAGAGAGAGAGAGAGAGAGAGAGAGAGAGAGAGAGAAAGATGTGGAGGGAAACAAAAGAAAGACAGAAATGTACAAATCAGAGTGAGAAGCTGTTTTACTTTAGTTGAGCCCATCTTCAAAAAATAATCCAATCTCTCCTAATACACCGGGGGGCGAGCATACTTTTCACATTTGATATGAATAAAGATTGACTTCAAAAGTGAGAAAATCATAAACAAAATATCTTCAGCCTAGTCGTCTTACAAAACTCAATTTGTTGAAGAACCCACTTGTAAGAATCACAGGCATGCATCAAATACCCCGAAGACCTCTAAATGCTAGAGTATCTGCGCTCTGTCGGCGGCTTTGGATTAAACACAGCTGACAGACTGAATGGAAAAGAATATCTCTGTCTTTCTGTGGGCTTTCTTCCATTAGCGTGCTCAACAAGCCGTCACTGAGGCTCTACATGGGGGTGTACGGTGTAAAGATGTTTGGGTGTGAGCTTGTGTGTGCGTCTTTGCGTATTATAAGCTTGCATGTGTGTATGTACTGTATGTGGGAGTTTGCATGCATGCTTCTGCGAGACACCTATGTGTGTGTGTGTGTGTGTGTGTGTGTGTGTGTCAGGGAGAAAATATCTCTCCGGATGAGCTGCAGAGCAGACCTTTTGCATTTTTCTGTGTGTGTGCGTGTGTGCGTGTGTGTGTGTGTGTGTGTGTGTGTGTGTGTGTGTGTGTGTGCGTGTGTGTGTCTGACAGCTGACAAACAAGCATCACTCCCACTGAGACTGACTGACAGGAGGACTGAGGGAGAATGGAGAACACACACACACACACACACAGGTGCAGATTCCAAAGATACAGGTACACAAAGAGGCAGTTATTAAGCTCGTTACAGAGGGTTGTTATCACAGCTGAAAATCATTAACACATACAGATTTGACAGAGAGAATCTGTAGGAAATTAGAGAAGAGAAGATTAGAGGACATGCATGTGCGCACACACACAAAGGATGCAAGTATGTGTGCACGTATACACGCAGAATCATTTACAGCACACAGACATAGCTGGCAGCACAGTAGGTGGATATGGTGGCCTGTCGTATTTAAGAAGGTTTTATGGTGACATTGCTGTCAGTCTGTGTGTGTGTGTGTGTGTGTGTGTGTGTGTGAGGAAAGGAAGGTTGAATGATTTGATAGTATTCTGTCAGTCAAAACTGTCTCGACACAGAGAAGCCGGAGGGCTGCAGCATCTCTCTGTATGTATGTGTGTGTTGTGTCTCTGACCTCACCAGTGTTCGTTCATTTTTCTTTGTCTCTCACAAACCGCAAAAGGAAAAAAAAAAGACACAAATCACAGCTGGTTCAAGTACGGTGTCAGAAGTTCATTCATTCAAAGAGGTTTACCGACTGCCAAACATCTCACCATGAAACCAGTGTTAAACTCAAACACAACAAAGAAGGTTTCAGCAGCCCATCCTCAAGTCCAGTAGGTTACATTCAGACTGGAGTTTATCAGCATCTTTCACTATAATGCTTTTCTACAACTGTCCCAGTATTTCCAGTCTCAGTCACAGCTATTGACCTATATTTCTTAATAGTGTTTTAATCAACAAAACTTTAATTCCAATTCAAAACCTCTTCTGGAAATGGATGTATAAAAAGAACTGGAAAGAACCTACAGCATTGGAGGCAGGGACACACTCATTACTATGAAATTTGCTCAATGATGCATAAAAAATTGAAACCACTTCCTGCTGTAACAAAATGACCCAGATGAAAACGTACTACTCTCTGTGGGCCCCTTGCTCCAATAGAGCACGCTCACTAGAGCGTTCCGCTTAAGTAAACGTGGATAAAACAATTCTATCACGCCGCTCCTCTCAAAATATTATCGGACTGAATGGATCAAATATTTGTAGTGTAATCAGTCATTTCACAGGTGTGTATCCACCGTTTTTTTTTACAGCTGCTGCTTTTCCTGTAACGGTGTGTAGGAGAAATGTTTTTGGCCTAATTGGTTTTGGAGTTTGGCACTGGAGCTTTTGATCTATTCACATGATCTTCATCAACAGATGTCCAGTTGTCTTTGGAGTTGCAACAACTGTTACAAGCACCTCTAATCAATCTACTGATGAAAATAGTTTCATTGTTTTTCATAGCTCCATCGGTCAGTGCTTCATATTTAAACATATATTCCGTATTTTGGGCCGGAGCCTGACTACACACTGCTGAACTTTGAACCACAGGTCAGGAGGAAAAACTCAACATACAGGGTCTCTCTGTCAGTCTTTAAGAGATTGACAGTTTTAGCGAAGATTTGATTAATAACGACACAATCGTCGTTACATTTAGGCCAACTCTTATAGATGTACTTTTATGGATGGCACATTCCGTTGTACACACACTATAAACTCACAGTATAAATCATGTACTGGCATCAGCTGAACTGCATCACTTCCCTGTTGGACAAAAGTGAGAGATAAGTCTGGATAAGTAAGGATGTATAAATCCAACTCTGAAGACTTTTTCACAGTACATCCACTAGTTTTGCCTCCCTGTACGTCCTTGTAAAATACAATACAAAACAGTATGAGAACCCACTCATAAAAACATTGCTCCGAAGTGCTGCGAGAGTTCAGAAAAACATCTGTATGCCTTTTGTTTTCTCAAGGTCACTGTTATAGCAGGGCAAACATTGTGTCTTCTTAAAGTTTTTCTCTTTGCTTCAGCTCTCTCTCTCTCTCTATCTCTCTCTCTCTCTCTATCACACTCTGAAACAGGCAGCAGATTTATCTCCTACTATCATAGCAGCGATGCTACCAGGAGCCCTATTCTCTTTTTTAGGAACAACAAAGGTAATCCAGTCTCATGTGGAGGGGCCAGACTTATGACTCCTGTGATGGTCTCCAACAGGTCTGAGGAAACTTCGCTCAGAGGAGGGACACGGGGGCCGCTACCTCGGGCTACCGGCTCGGGACAGGAGGCTCGCTTATAGATTCTTCAACCACAATGAGAAGGAGAGCGAGTAGGCATGTTAATGTTAGTAAAGTCATGAACTCTGATAAATTAAAATCTATATATTTAAGTTTGGGTTTTTTTACCCCCAAAACATTAAAGATATCTTAATCTAGTGTACAATTACTTTAGTTTCTTTCTCACTTTGATTTTATTAAAGTTGAAGGTGTGTATATATGGCATCTACTCATGCTGATCTATACACTTTTCCTTTGTGTGTGTATTGTATAATTGTTTGGGAGGTTGTGTGTGAGAGAGAGAGAGAGAGAGAGAGAGAGAGAGAGAGAGAGAGAGAGAGAGAGAGAGAGAGAGAGAGAGAGAGAGAGAGAGAGAGAGAGAGAGAGAGAGAGAGAGAGAGAGAGAGAGAGAGAGAGAATGAGAGAGAGAGAGCATGAGTGTGATAAGTAATATGGCGATGTCATAGAGGAAGCCACTGTAACCTTTATACAGCTCTTTACTCTGTCACTTTATATAAAAACACACCTCCATCACTTGGAGAGGGAGAGGAGGACGGAGGGAGAGAAACAAGGAGAGAAGCTGACAGAGGGGAAGTAAGAAAGGAGGAGGAGGAAGGAGGGAAGGGAGGTGTGAGGGAGGTGAGTGATAGAAGAGAGGAGGAGGAGGAGGAGGCAAAGCTTGTAGGAGAAGGGAAAAAAATAGAGATGGTGAAAATTAGAGAGAAGCGGGAGGTGAAGTAAGGAGGGAGGGCGCTGAGATGAGAACAAAGAAAAGCCAAGAGAGTTAGAGTAAAGGAAGAGGCAGGGAGGAATTGAGAACAGATGGAGGTAAAAATGAGAAAAGAGGTGATGAGAAAAAGAGGAGTGGAAGGGAAGAACCACAGGAAGAAAAAAGAGCAAATGGATAGAAATGTTTCATATTTTGACAAGGTCAAGTATGGAAATGGGCTCATACTTCCCATGCTCTCTCCTGTCGTCATGTTCACACGTGCTGTCAGTCGGCCTGCTGCCCAGGAAAGATGAATCAGGGGAACGGAAGGAAGGAAACGCAAGGATAAAAAGTGGTAGAGCAAGAGAAAGAAGAAGAAAAAAAAAGATGAGCGGGTGAAAGCGATGGCTTCCTAATGAGGAGAAAAGACAGGAAGACTGAATGTGAAAGTGAGAAAAAGTGTAAAAAAAAAAAAAAAAAGACAAATTGAAGAAAAGGAGTAGAGATGTGTTACTGTGATAAGTCAATGACGTACAGTAGAGAGAGAGAGAGAGAGAGAGAGAGAGAGAGAGAGAGAGAGAACTAGTAAAGGAATAAAAAAAAAGACAAAGATGTGGAGAGAGAGAGGAGAAAATGGGTGGGTGTCTGGGGGCATTTTTTTCGACCTTGTCTGTCTAACCTTGGCAATGGTGCATGTGTGTATGTGTGTGTGTGTGTTTGTGTGTGTGTTTGTGTGTGTGTGTGTGTGTGTGTGTGTGTGTGTGTGGGGGGAACATATCGAAGACACATGCTGACCTGAATGTGCTTTTTCTGGGCATATCTGGAGAAAGCTGACATCTGGCCCATGTATAGAGATAACAAGAAAGTACTAAATGCATATAATAATAATAATATAATAATATTTGATCAGTTTATTAATCAGTTTCAAAACTTTATTAAAAAAAAACACAAAGCTGGGCTCCTGAAAACCACTTTAGCTATGAGACATAGACACACAGCTTCAGCGAGTTCTATTAGGAATATATAATATAGTATGTAAGACTTTAATAACCATATCATTACCATAATATAGGTGTAGTACATGTAGTGACAAAGCGGCAGACATGTAAGGAGCGTGACCTCTGCTGTATGATGGCTTCATCTGTAATCGATCTTAATTTCCCTTCAGACGGAGCGAGAGGATTGGATTTGAATTGACCTTTACCCCGCTGCACGCACTGACATTCACTATGATCACACACATCAACACTTTGAAGATATTTTCTACTTCTATTCATGCTGAACCGACTTTAATTCAGCTACGACAATGAGGGATTATGTTCGGAGGTTCATCCAAGGCAACATCTTGCTGTAGCGGTAGGAGTGATGGTGTATATATACACAGTGAGTTCTTAATGTCACTTTTGTAAGAAAAAGGGATGTAGAGGTGGTCCGTATGTAGTTCCGTATGGAGTCCTGCATCCAGAGCAGCTCATCTATTGGCCTCCTGGTACTGTAGGCATTTCAATGCTGGACTGAGAATGTGGGGATGATGTGAGATCCTCAGGAACTGAGAGATCTCAAGCACTTCCTGTTTTGGATTAAAACACGTTTTATATTAAGAGTCCTTTTAAAGTTGTAATCCATAAAATATGATATCAAACTCTGATATAACTGATATATACTGCTGTTTTGTTGTTTTATTGTTTGGTCTTTGTGTCTGTAGTGATCAGTGCTAATGCGGTTGTCTCGTCTAAATGCGACATCTCGATTTTTTGGTTTCGGTTAATCTCCTGCAGCTTGTGTTTGAATGGGACTTGAATACCTGTTGTAGAGTGTATCGGATGTGAAGGAATCAATCAAAAAGTATGAATCTTTTCTGCAGTAGCTATACAGTAGTCATTGGCTTACAGTAATCGCCTTTCTGTAGAGTGGTGATGCAGCGCAATCATGGGTGCTGCTGTTAGACGTGACATATTCAATGGACCTATGCTAAATGATAAATGGACTGTACTGTCTTTTTTAACAACTCAAAGCATTTTTACACTACATGCCAAATTCACCCATTCAGACCCATTCATACACCGTTCCATCGGGAGCAATTTGGGGTCAAGTACCTCGACCAAGGACGCATGGACATGTGGACTGGAGGAGCTGGAAATCGTACCACCGATCTCACGATTGGTGGATGACCGCTCTACTTCCTGTCCTGCCAGACATTCCCTAAAGGAGGAGTTGTTGGAGATCAAAGCATAGCTAAAATTAGAGTGAACATTGGACTTACAAGACTTGGTGACTTTATAGAATATATTTTACCGTAGCAACTTAAGAATGTGATAAAAGTGTCGGTGTTGTGTTTACAGCTCGCTGCGAGGCCCCCAAGTGGCCAAAAAAAAAATCAGTTAAGGACTATAACCTAAGATGAATGATGGAAAAAATACAAAGAGAGATAAATGTTTGATGAAACAACACCACTGAATATTTCATTTTGCTGGTGAGAAAATTACCGAACAATTTTTTTTAAAATTTTCTACATTTTTAGGAGACGTGACATGTTCCTGTAACATTGTTGCAGATCCTGTCTGGCTGCCACTTTATCTGTTATGAGGATGGAAAGACTGCTACATGAAATAACATCAGACGAAGCTTTGCCGTGTGATAAACAGTACAGCTGAGTGATCAAAGCCCTGCCAAGGCATCTGTTATATTCAGCACATTTAATAAAAAAAAAAAAAAAAAGCCACCCTGTGTAAACCCTGCTAATGCATTTTCCAATTAACAGCATTGCATTTCCCAACATTAAGAGCATTGCACTGCCTTTGCACTTTCTTTCACATTTTATGTTATGACAGACATTGAATGAGAAAAAAAAGGAGCATAAAAAAAGATGTCATAATATATATTTTTTAAATGGATAGAACTTGATTTATATAGTGATCAGCAGAAGTTGAGGTCTGGCTTCCTGTCCCCATGCAGAGGCTAAGTAATGCAAAGATTAACAGTAAGCACCACTTCACTTTATTTCAGCCTCAGCCCTGTATGAGGAGACAGAGAGAGAGAAAAAAAAAACCTCTCAGACACATAGTTTGTATTTCAGAAATCCATTGTCTTTTTTTCTGTTATAGTCCTGTCTTCGGTTGACAAGCGTACAATAATGTTTTAATAAGCCTCATTCCACCGCATGACAGTAAATTTTCTTTTATCAATACTAATGGATTGGCTTTAAAGTGACCTTTACCCTGCTGGACAGTTTGACATTCTTCATGATCATCCACATGACAAGATATTCAAGACGGTGGGCTTTGGAAAGATTTAGCTCCTCTATCATGATAACAAATCACTTACAAAAGAAGACACAAAAAGAGCTTCCGTTGACACGTGCGTCTCTCTGCGGAGTAGAAATGTCTTCTCGCGTCGCTGTAAAAATAGTTCAACATTTAAACATTATTCTCTTGTTTTACAATTCAGTGTGAGCTGCTGTTATACTGCAAAATGATCAGTTCCTTCTAGCTTAACACATAAATATGATAGCAGCCTTTTTTTGGTCAGAAGCAAATAGCACACACTTCGTCTCACAAATGCATCCTATTATTTTTGCTTCACTCATTGTTATGTGACAAGCCTTGGCTTAATGGTGATAGGTGTTGATTAGTCTCCCCCCCCCCACCTTAAATAAGTGACGAGCTCTGAACACTTGCTCTACCTGAACGGATGAACCTGACAGAAGAACATGGCAGCCTTTCAGTAAATAATGTCATGTTTCGATTAATTGATGAACACTAAAATCATCTTTGGAAATATGACTGCAAAATAGTATTTGACTGGAAGTACACATGCAGAAATGGTAATCATGTTTATTGGTATTTATCAGAAATAGTTGCTTATCTTGAATAACAAAAACAACAACAACAACAAAAAGTATTATGTTGGATTTTCAGTATTGACAATAATGATGTTATCTTCAAGTGCAACTTTTCTCATGTACGCAGTCTCGTTTCAATACATCCCATATGAGATTTCAGGTCTCAAAATAATACAAATGCATAAGCACACATGCAAAGAAGTCAAAAGTTTTGGAACAGAGTGCTTTAAGACAAATGCTAATATCAGCATGCTAACAATAATGACAATGCTCACATGTGAGTGTTCAATAAATATCAAAAGTACAGCTGAGGCTTCTGGGAATGTCATTCATTTTGCATGTATTTACTCATTAAGTTGAGTCAGTTTTATTTGTATAGCCCAAAATCACAAAAATAAAAGAACTGGACAATTTGAAGTTTTAACCGATATATGAAGGGGAAAGTGAACGTATCATCAAAATTGTAAGTTGTAATGTAATTGTATTTATTTAGAGAGGGACAGCACACAATAAAACATTAACCTTGTTAACCTTTTCATAGCAATTCATCTAATAATTGTTGAGATATTTCAGTGTGGATCAAAGTGGTGGAAAGAAACAACACACACCTATAGACTGATAATGCCATCCCTCGATCCATGCTGCTGTCATGGCTAAGAAAACCTGCCAGTGTCAATGTCACACTTGGTCCAAAATAGACCTGCAGATAATAAGACATGACAAAACGATTGACGCGTACAGATCAGTATAAAGACAGAAGTAGCAACGGTGTCATGTGTAGCAATTATTCCCAACCTCCTGTTGAGATCGTACGACACTTAGATCACAGTCTGATAGTGGTGATGCGGCACGAGTTATTGCACGGGCAGGTCTAGGAGCAGCATGGATGAGGCCCACAGCAATAGACCGGACTGAATTAGACTTATGAGCAGTCCAACTTGGTTCCCCATTACTATAAGAACCAACTGGATCCATGAAGACTTTGAATGCATGGTAATAGCAACATGGGATTGGTTGGTTTTTTTTGGACTGTCATCCAGATTAAATTCCTTTTTAAAGTGACGAAGAACAAAAAAAAACAAAAAAAAACTCAACTGTCATCAACAACCTTCCTTCACTACAGCTGCAGGGGAGAGCAGAGAAGCTAAGAGGACCAACTAATAATAACATCTAATGATGTATTTAGCTGATGAGTCCACACAGGAACATGTGGAAGACACATGCCCAAAATGTTTCTCCAAAATTTAACCTCAGCTCTTCTGATAACATTAACTATTATCTCTGCTTCGGTCGTATATATCGCGGATTACTGGCATAAACATGACGAATGTGGATTGAAGTATTGCCAAAAAAAAAAAACTTCTGTTACAAGTAAAAGCCCAATTTCTATTCTTCATTTCTATTTAACAAAAGATAAGAGTTCTGATACAGATGTGCCTGCACAGTGAAAGGGATACAGCAGCATGAAGTGAAAAGATTGAGTGAGTCATTAGTCCGAAAAGGTATTAAAAAAAGGAGGAAATGTAAATAACACAATGAATACAATTAGGAAAGTAGCTGAAAAGCAAACTAGTATACTTGCTATTAGATAGACACTGTTGTGCTGATATACGTTCTGCTAGCTTGTCTTTGTTCTCTGCTGCGTGGCCTTTACTGTGAGCTGTCACTGAGCCATCTACTGACATTAACTGCAAGCATGTGTTTCTCTATCTTTCTATGGAAATCGTGGCTAATGTCAGATCCACTGTTTAAATCGACTGTTATCAACATGACTTCATGCAAATAAGAACCATGATAGGAAGAGAGGTGTTGTCCCCTCCTGCCTCCTCGCCGCTTTAATATTTCACTGTACAAACACACACACACACACACACACACACACACACACACACACACACACACACGTACGAGAAGCTGTTTGCTGCAATGCAGGTGGAATGGAGGAAGAGGAAGAGGAACAATGCAACACACACACATACACACGCACACAAACACACACACACACACACAACTATAGCTACATGTCAATCTTGGCCCACAGGTGCCTCCCTAGTGTGCCAAGACTGCTGAGAGACTAAGAAGAAGAGAGAGGAGTTGAAGGAGGGAGAGCAGCTTTGTCCTACTGTGATAAACCACACACACACACACACACACACTGTTAAATACACACAGAGACTACATGGCGTGTGTGTCTGTGTGTGCACCTGTGTTTAATACACACGGCTTCAAGGAATGATGGTTAAAGCCTTTCACACATACCAAACCTTTTCACTGATTCACATTGAGTGAGATGTTGGTCATGAATCTATGAGTCAACTCTAACATCTGACATTTTGTGTTTTGTCAAAATTGGAATTTTTTAATTTAAACCAACAAGACGTGGCAAATATTGAAGCGACCCGTGTGTGTATATAAGATATGTTATGCCCACTCACTCAAAGTGTGAGAGCACGGAAAATACATCTTCCAAAACCACATAATCCTCTTTATTTATGTGAATACCAGAACATTTGTGAACATTTTCATTTTTCTACAACTGGAGTTCATCTTCCCAAAAGGCATCCAGTTGCAAGCATTTTTATTTTATTTAATTTAATTAAATGACTAAATCATTATCTTTGCATGATGAACACAAAGCTTATTGTGAACTTTTATACGCTACAATTAGCTCAGTGGAGCAGCGACAACAGTGGTAACAAACAATAGTAATAAACACAAACTGCAGCATTAAACATGGTATCTTAAACCAACTCTGAGGTACAGAAAAGTACAAAAACTCAGTGCTCAGTATGTTTGTGATGTCTTTCCTAGAAGCTAACAGTGCAGCAGAGAGGCTGCTTTCCACTCCTGGAGACATGATGTTAATAACACAGCGGAGCGCTCTGCCTCCCTCTCGGTTTGATATCGTCATACAGGCAGGAGACTGCTTTCAAATTCATTCATTCAAATGCAGTAAACTTCTTAATTAATCTTATCTGCTAGATAAGTGTGGTATTGTATTTCAGTGAACTGAGAAAAAATACAAATCGTGATGTTTATTGTGATACATTGCATATTTTAACTTTCTTTTAAGCTGTTGGAAATGGTGTGAATATCAGGAACTGTGTATGTCAACATATTGATGAGTGAGTGTGAACATTTTTTTAAATTATATATATCTTGAGTTCTGTTTTTAGGCAGTGCACTGAATTTAATTGTGTATCTTTACAAAATGACAAATAAAGTGATTTTGAATGTTGACTCTTGAACCTTGACCTGGGCCTGGATCAATCAATCAATCAATCAATCTTTATTTATATAGCGCCAAATCACAACAATAAGTAATAATGGATAAGCAGATAAGTTACTACTAGATGGTCAAAATCCAGCAATATCATTTTTTCCCTAGAAATACCATTCTTGTGTGTTGTTCTCTAAGAGCAATATTCCTCTGCTAACACTCTTCAGCTCTTCATGTTTAACAAGAGACAGGCAGCTGCATTTGGTTTTATTCTGTCATAAAACAACCCACACTTTTCCACATATGCACCATCTTTTGCAGCATTGAAGATGATGTGTTGGTTAAAAAATACATTGAAACAGTAAAAAATACAAAAAGATGACATGAATTTATTTGTTCTTCTATTACACTGTATACGATCATTAATAATAAATGAATTATTCATTACATTTCAACAGCAATTATATGCTGCAGGGACATGCACGATAAATCACTCTTGGATTTAAAAGGTCAACTGTGTTACCTGTGTAAAGAATAAACAATTATAAATTAGATAAGGCTGCATTATTATAATTATTACATTTCCACTACCACTATACTTAAACCTCTGTCCCATACATGCAAAGTACAGGTGCTCTTCTGAATCATGTCGATCAATACTGTACATGAGGTACTGATTTAGTTGACTTAGGCTATCATGCAGCATGTGTTAGCATGTGTACTATAACTGGGCTGCACAACTGGGTTATTCCTGTACTCATTTAAGTTTTTTTAATGTTTCCTGCTTGTGCACTTGAGGTTATTTGAATTTTCCAGGAAGAACTTGCAAAAGAATGACTGTCACATGTTTTAGTGTAACGCACCACATTATCAAATTCAACCAAAAACAACCTTTAAAAACGTCCTGAAGATCTTTATTCCTGTGGTTCCTGTTTAAAATACACCGACAGATGATGTCACCATCTGTGCTCCTGACCCCCCGATGATGAGAGTGGCATTGGCACGACATGAACGTAGAAGTTGTGCGGAACACGGTTATAACCATGAGATTTAGTCGAATCCTAGAAAGAAGTGTGTGTGTGTGCGTGTACCTGTTTTTCAAGAGCACCAGCGAGATGCACGAGATTTAATTAAGGTACACACACACTGAGTGCGGCATGTGGAAGCACACAGTGGTTTGGAAATGTTCCCTAGCCTGCAGATACACACTGTTTAGCTGTCCTGCTGCATTCAGGTGCTACAAGGATCTCATTAATGTGAAATTATGGACCATGCATACAACATGACTTTTTAGCTGGTAGGAGTATTTATTTTTGAGCTATTTAAAAATCCCTATTACTGCATATCATTATAATAATATTTGGCTTTCAGGTTATCATGTAAAATGATTAAAAAGTCTCAGTAATAGTAAAATCAGTGGTCCAGTGGGTGGAAGAGCACCTTCAGCCTATTTAGTATTGACACTTTTGCCCTCAACTTGATGTCATGAAAAGCTGCATTATCACCAGGCGGGGAGTTCGGGTCCTCTGAAATGATGCGAACACGGAAGTAACTTAAAACTGCATTCTATAAAAAGGACACCAGGGGGCGACCGTTTTGGTGTCAAAAGGACTTTCGCCTCTATACAAGTCAATGGAGAATTCACCTTCTCACTTGATTTCTAACCTCAGGAAACGTTTTCAAAATGTGTTTATGGTCTCAATCGCTAGTTTAAAGCCTTCTTCAATGCAGTATGATGTTCATTTGTGAAATTTTGGCCTCCCTGATTTTATATTTGACGATAAAGCAGGGTATGCATTAGGGCGTGGCTACGTTGTGATTGACAGGTTGATTGGTTCACAGGTTCAGGAGGGCGCCTCATGCTCCTCCTGATGCCCATATAAGTAGAATCCGTGTTTTTTTTTTACCCAGCATGCACCTGAAATTTTCAAGATGGCGCTGCTCAGATCCGATACTATTCGCTTCCAAGCAGCAGTCCACAAACCAATGGGTGACGTCACCAATGTTACGTCCCTTTTATATACAGTCTATGATTATCACTGATTATGTAAGTCTGAGTAAACTTAACATGTTTGAAAGGATTTTGCAGAGGTATTATTTATACTTCTACTTTTAAAGTAAATCATAATATAATGTTTTTTAATAATTGAAATATTTCTGAAAAAATATAAGACAAATGGAATTTTACATCATTTTTGCATTAACATTAACTGTCATGGGTCAAAGAAAAGACGTAACTGTTTTCATGTATCTATTGGATCATTTATCCATACAGTACGTCATTAACTAAACATGATTATTATCCATACATTAACAGAGCTTGGGGCAACTTGATGATGAGGGTGCCTCATGTTGAGGAACACATATACATTTCAAAATCATGTTGGAAGTGTGTGTGAAAAAATGTGTTTGAAAAGCCATGTATGAAAAGATTTCCCTCGCCACTTCTAAGTAATAATATGGGAAAAATCATGAACTACACACACAAACACACACACACACACACACACACACACACACACACACACACACACACAGATAATGCATGTGTGACCACGTAAAATTACCGGAAATTAATTTGAATAAACAAAATATGACACAGTATGACAGTTTGTGGTCCCAGTATCTCTCTGTGTGTGTGTGTATGTGTGTGTCTGTGTATGTTGGGGTTCTGAGAGCCAGGGGGTGTTTGAGTACAACAGATATGAAACAGGGCATTAATTGAGCTTTAAACTAAAGGGAATACAGGGAGCTGGCTGGGGGATGGGGGGGGGGCTTAGTTGGAGAGGAGGCAGGCAGAGTATTTGTGTGTGCATGTGTGTGTTTGTGTGTGTGTGAGAGAGAGAGAGAGAGAGAGAGAGAGAGAGAGAGAGAGAGAGAGAGAGAGAGAGAGAGAGAGAGAGAGAGAGAGAGATGATGTGAGGAAAAAAGGGGGTTAAGAGAGAAAGAAATGGAGCGACAGACAGATGCAGAGAGAGAATCATGCTGAAGGGAATAACAGTGAGTGATGCTCATTAAAACTGATTATTAAAGCAGTAACACTGAAGAGCTGCATTCAGGCATAGCCACAACATCCCAAATGTGTTTGTGTGTGCATGTGTGCGCACGTGTGTGTGTGTGTGTGTGTGTGCGTGCGTGCGTGTGTGTGAATCTGTTGTTACTATAAACAGTATAAGTAGTATAACATTGGCAGGGAGGACGCAGTTAAAACATACAGCAGTTAAAGGATACAGCAGATTTTCATATTTTAAACATTTATCTTGTTCTCTTATTATTTCAGTGCAGAGTCACACTTCTCCTCATGTCTGTGCTGTTATGCATGCTTGAGCAGTGCTTTTCTGTCGTCCAACAAGTGCTGTCAAAGTGCACTCGAGCAAGGCACTTGAGGCCGGCACCCCAAATGCCTCATGTAGGAAAATGGATTGGACAGTTCCAGCTGGGAATGTGTGGCAGAAGTATGCTGTGAAAAACAGCTGGAGGGAGTGTAATCACATCTATTATAAAAACCACTAATGAGACATTGTATTGTAGGACTTAAAGGAATAGTTTTGTCTTTTAGGGAAATGCGTTTATTTGCGTTTTATTTTTTCCTGAGCGTTAGATAAGAAGATCAGTTCATGCACATGTCTGAGATTTATATACAGAGCTGGAGCTGGGAGGTGATTAGCCGAGCTTAGGATAAAGATTGGATGTAGTGTAAAATTCACTTAGTGCCACCACAAAAGGAATAAGCTCACAAAAAACTAACGAAACTAGACAAAGATGTTGGTTCTTTCCCTCTTAATTTACCCTCCTTATAGAACCAGTGACTGCAGCAAAATCAGCCTTCATGCAGACGACATTGTACTGTATATAACACTCTCAAAACCACAAATTATGCTTTTAAATTTCTGTTTGTGTACAGGTTAAAAATACATGCATCGAAGCTTTAGAGATGGAGGTTGGTGTTTTTCTTGTTGATTATTTTTTACTTTAAGAGAGTATTCTCCCCCTGCTTTCAGATAAGGAGAGTGGGGTGTTGCATTTCACACTCTGGATCTTGAAACACACCTCGCTACTTCGGATCAAAGTTAATTCTAGCTTACTAAGAACACTAACCGGTGTGTACTAGTAACTTCAGTTAAATTGTGATAACAGGACAGGTGTTGTTAAAGTAACATTAAACTTACTGATATATTTCTGTATGGGACTTGTTAGTGTAACCCCTTAACCACAAACAAGAACTGCATTTCTAAAGAAAAATTCATTATTTATTCTTTAAACAGAAGCTCCAAAAGTCTGACTTGGTACAAGTCCTGGAGCCAGGGAGAGCAACAGGTGAGTGAACTGTCAATCAACAGCTGTCAATCAACACCCACATGGCAGACATCAAAGCTAGCATCTACCAGCTACCAGAACACTTATTAGAGGGCCCGAATTTAGAGACTGACACCATAATGACACCAAAAATGATTAATTAAGTGTTTCTTATAATTTCAAGAAGTTGATACTTTTTGAATAAAAGTCAATTGGAGCCAGTTTTTTTTTGGAGCCAGCATCTAGAAACCATCTGTGGCATTATTGTTTAAGTTACTTCCACATTGGCTTCAGCCTCAAGTTGTGGAAGCTGTTGCTCGATATTAACACACAGACATGAGAGTAGTATTAATCTTCTCATCTAATTCATCCAGTGCACTAGCAGTCATTGAGAGCAATTTTTTTTCTCGCTTGCTAGCTTCTCCTCTGTTTTTATAGTTGAGAATAATTTACTGTTTATTACAAAAAGCACTTTCATTCATCATGTTTAATTTGCAGGTTTTCTTCTCCAAAATTACGAACTGTTGTTGCCTTGAAGAGAAGGTACACTGACAACAGAGTACAACTCTTTCATCATCATCATCTGCACCTTCCAACAAAGTCACCAAAATGAGCCATTTTCTTTCAAAGTTTCTTACTCTGACAACAAAATATTGCTATCACTCAACTGTAAAAAAAAAAAAAAAAAAAAAAGAAGAAAAAAAAAGGATTGACACTATATTTGGTGTCCAGAATTCATTACTTTGATCAAATAAGGTGCCATTTTTGTTCTTGTTTATGTTTTTTTTTTGTTTTTTTTTTACTGCAGTTAATATAAGAATGCAGCTGTTTAGCTGGAACTAGCCCACACATATTAGTTCATCACTGTAGTTCAACACTTAGTCTTCTTTTTTCATAACCTCCTTTCATTTTAGGACAGGAAGGTTGTGGTTCTTCTGGTGTGTGGAATTGAGTGTAGCGCCCCCTGCATGTATGGGTGACTTTGATCAATTCGACACCAGCCCCTCTTACTTCCCACACTTACAACAACACACCAGCACAGTTTCAGAGGCAGTGTTATTGTAAAGGATTTACACAAGGGATTTGGTACGAGGATCACTTAAAATAGCCAACTATCCTTGAGCTCAGAAAGTAACAATAGATGAAGTCATCGATGACGTGAAGAGCTTACAGCAGCAGCAATTTCTTACAAACCTTGACAGTGTGGGTGACAGTATTAAACAGATTAATTTCTGATGTATTTAGATCCTCGGCTACCAGTTGGATGATTATTTTAACATTAGATATGTTTCAGTATTAAACAATTGTAGAGTCTGTGTATGTGTGATTGTGAAAGCTTGTGTGTGGCTGCAAAAGGAGGATTTAAAATGTTTTACTCAAGTGAAAGCACCATTACTGTACTTTGCTTATTTTTTCAATTAGATGTAAATGTGCTATTGTAAAAAAAAAAAAAAAAAACAATTAAAAAAATGTGTTGGCAGTTTATGTACAGATGATCACATTTTTCTTCACATCTTTTCATTCACTTTATTTTAGCACAATTCCAAATTCAAGACCAAAACCATGATGATGATCAAGATTTGATAAGATTCATTGACTGCCACTATAAGAAAAAAAAAAATCATATCTGGATATCTGAGTTGCCTGCTGGCATTCCCATCCAACAAAAAAGTGTAATATGGAATCATTCTGAGGAGCATGCTGTATTCCCTGTCTGCTCTGTGAGCATGTGTCCGCATCTACTGTTCGCGGTTATGAACAGGAGTGTGGTGGGAATTCTCTTCATCACAGTGATTGTGAAGCTGGACTGTCTTTGTAGAAGAGAATGATTAAAAGCGTGTGCCTGTGCGTGTGTGTGTGTGCGTATGTGTCAGTCATATAGCACATGCTGCTGCCACAGGCAACACCTAAAGCTGGGAAACTGAATAACCAACTGTTTCTTCTAGATATTATGTCCATACACATTATTTATTTTTTTTGCATTAAAAAAAGTACTATGTTTATATATCGCTTTGACAACGAAGCATAGGGTTTTACATCCTGAGTCCCATGTGTCACTAGGTTTAGGCACCAAAAGCACTTTGGTCAAGGTTAGTGAAAGTAAAAATGTCAATAAATATGTTGCGCTTCATGTCACAATCTTCCCTATAATCTTAACCAAGTGTTGCCAGTATCTGAACATAATCATAAAAAGTTTAATAATGCTGTACTTTCTCTTAGAAGATATTATATATATATACTAATATATATGCAATTTAGTTGTATATGAACCTCATTTTTAGGTGAAAGGATTGCAATTACAAGTATGTATTTAAGTCTTATGTTGCTACTGTTGTAGTGCTGCACACTGACAGTGCAGAATAATGCTCTTCGTAATAGGATTTCTGAAATGATTGTGTACAGTCATGCGGTTGGATTATAGGTGATGATGACATTACAGTGTGTAGTGAGAGTACAACATGAATGACTCAGACAAAAGAAAGAGTGAGTCACTGTAACTGTTTGTAGATGAAATATCAGGAATCGCTAATGTCTTCATACTGGACCCAGATAACAGTAGTGTGTTGTCACTGTGTACTGTTATTAAAGCTAAAATCTTTAGTGTCACGTTTACTGCTTAGCTTTGACTTAAAATGCAAATGAAATAGAATTAAATTACTTAACTAAAAGTTACAATTTCATGTGTTCCTTCCATTTGAATACATTTACTGTATGTGTTTTCTACTCTGTTGTCAGTCATGAAAAAAAAAAGCGCTATGTCCCATCGTCAAAAGTCCAACATCATTTAACTTTAACATGTTTTACGTGCACATTCATTTAATTTATTAAATTAGTGACACAAAATACCATATGAAGAACAAAATACCAACTTTATATGGTGATAGTGTCTCAGAAGCTGTTTTTTCCCGCTTATAGGCTTCCCTGATGTGGTCCAGAAACAAATGAATGCAGCTTTTAATTACATAACCCAAATAATTTAATTCCAATGCACTGCATGTGTGCCTTACTGTGTATTTTTCAGGCTAGATCAGCTACAGTAACTTTTGATTAGTATGTGCCGTCTGCACCCGAGCCCTGCTTCGTTCATTTTTATTAACAACCCAAGATATCAGCACCATATCTTTATTCATCACCAAATCATATTAATCATCTTTCCCTCTTGTGTACATAAGCCCACCCCTCTGCTCTCCTCTACTCTCCATCATCTGTTCGCTCCCTCCCTTTCCTCTTAGCTTCTCTTCTGTTCCAATTGACCCTTTGCTCATGTTTGAATCCCCACTGATGGTTGTTAACTTGGACAAGCCATTACAGCGCACGATGAATTGATAGGAAGCTTACGGTATTTGCCGTTAAGTTATCGGATCAGATAAGAGGAATAGCTGATGTACTGTTTAGCATTAAAATTCACTGGAAGAATCGCAGAAGAATGGAGGTGTATAATTTTCAAAGGGTGTTATAAATAGAAAAATCCCACAGCTACAGCCGAGTTCAGCGCTGCATTAAGGAACATATTTGGATTAAATGCTGTGTGTTCAAATACACTAGAGACGAGACTCTAGGGATGGCAATCTCAATCTGTCAGTTAGCTATGATGCAGACTGAAATAACTAGATGGATTGCCATGGAATTTGGTACAGATATGGTCTCCAGTAGAAGAATCCTGAAGATGATTCCCTGACAAAGTGAAAATATCTCAACATCTAATTAATGGATTTCCCCAAATTGTTGATTTGATTGAATTGAAACTATAAAATAAAGTATACTGTACAAAACGGTGTATAAGATGCAACTTTAACGCAATATTCTGTCATTTAAAAGTGAGGTGTGTGTCCTATTCACAGGTAAAATACAGAGAGAGGTTGGATCTGCATGTGATTATAGGTATGTAAAGGGCCATCCAACATTAAGAACAATAACTATAACAATAACTATAACTTTAAGCATAATGATGTGAGCATCCACATTTATTAACTACTGTATAACATCGTATAAACAGCGGTGTCAAGAACGCGCTGCACGGTCCAGCTGTTTCGGCAGCTAATGAAAATAGATAGACCATTGATGACCCGTTAATGCTGTATGGAAAAATGACTGTGTGTTGATCAGAAGTATTTTGGGACACTGGTTGTTTGATGACTTAATATAGCGGTTCAGTTCAGTTAAGCAAATCATTACCGGACCATTAACCATTAACCCAGCACACTGTTTCAGGTGTAATATGTGTTTTGATTGTGTTTTAGAAAAAAGTAAATTGAGAAAGTTTGAGTATAAACATATGTGTTTATAAATGAATAACTACTGGTGCATTCAAATAAACCAGCCTTTAATAGAAGAGTGTTTTTCCCAGC
The DNA here is from genome assembly GCF_963691925.1 of Scomber scombrus. Taxonomy (NCBI): domain Eukaryota; kingdom Metazoa; phylum Chordata; class Actinopteri; order Scombriformes; family Scombridae; genus Scomber; species Scomber scombrus. The sequence goes on along the minus strand of NC_084975.1, from coordinate 30,131,919 downwards.
ATGACACCCCCCCAAAATAGACTGTGATTTATACACCAGTGCGACTCATACACCGGTTTTTACGGTAAATTCTAACTCTGGTAATCCTTTAACCTTTTCTTTAGTGCATCAGGTCAAATTTTTTGTTGATCACTATTTCCGTTTATGACCAAAAACCTGAAAATCTAAAGTATTAAAATTGATGCAGCAGAACCAAGAGATAACATCTCTTCTATTTTTTTGCTGGAAAGGATTTTTTAACCAAGAATAAGAGAGCTCGACAGTGATATGAGGAGTAGGTTAGGCATGGCCACGCTTTGTTAAACCAAGCTCGCATGGATTCATCCCTGACATTGAAAACAGCGGTTGACAAAACAATCTCAGCTCAAGGTCTTCTTACGCGATTTTTTCTGGACCTTTCAACCACATTGTGGTATGTGTACTATGTGGACGGCTCCACCACAAAGCAATCAAGCGAACCTTGAGTTGAGATTGTTCTGTTCACTGTGTGCTTCAGGTTAGAGAAAGATTTCCTTTAGAGTTTCTTCCACTGTGACCTCCTCCCTCTCCTGCTGACGTTTTGCAGTGTTATAACAAATTCATTGTACTTCCATCTTTCCTACTGACAGACAACAGTTAAGCAGAAGCATAAGGGGCAAGCTGTTCTTCAGGAGGTAGAGTGAGTCTTCTAGTCCACATGCCGAAATGTCCTTAGGCAAGATAGATATAGAACTCTAAATTGTCAAAAGACTAGAAGTAAGTATAG